>NC_056730.1:223565712-223678212 GCF_019279795.1 Protopterus annectens | reverse complement strand
TTCAGTATGCACCTGAATAGGCATATGCAAAAACTGGAGTTTCTACAAAGGTTCTCACAAAAAGAATACAGAGTGCAAACAACATGTCCTACTCAGACCACCTGAAAGCCCTATGCTTGCGCTCGGTCTCCTAAAGACTGCTGATAAGTGATATATGCTTGCCCTATAAAGCATCTTTTGATCCCACTCTGAAGGACCTGTTCCAAATCCATGAAACAAAAAGCTTCAGAATTACCCGATATAGGGACCTAAACCTAAACAGATGAGTGTCTCATTGTCTCTTTGCTCTAGAGCAGGCTTCCCATCTATGTAAAGCAGAGTTATTCCCTAACCCAATTCAAGCATAACTTGGACCATTGGATGGGGAATTGGAAATGTACTCATGGTCTAGCACCTATGTTTCTATTAGACAAAGGGAGTCTGTAAATGCTTTGCCACTCTAAATATTCCCCATAGAGGACATGTCCTATTTTAGGTTGCAGATGAAGTTTAGCTCCCTAGAACCTCATATGAGCTCCCAAGCAGAAGTTCCTGGTAATCTCTCTGCAGGAGGTACAGAAAGATTTTAGTTTCCTTCCTGCATCTCACAAAAGTCCTCCCACATTCTATATTTTTGGAAGCCATGGCATTTCACAGACTGCAGTCTATATGAAAATGGTGGCAAATTTGCATCAATGAACATAGTTAAGTATCAAGTGATGCACATTGATGGGTTTAAGGGCAGCACAACAGAGCTCAGCACCACTGTATAGCCATGTGTTACTAATCACTCTGTTATGGTGATGTGGGAACAACTTGTTGACCTAAATGAATATAGTCTGTACAGTCCATGCTGGTATCCATGGTTGAGGCGCAGTGTCCCTAGGGTTGGCAAGGATATTTAAGAAGCCTGTAACCCTGTATAGATCCCAGACCTGTCCATATTTGTACAGTGTATTTCCCAGTTTACAGTGAATGCACACAGGTAGACATAAACCCTATTGAACAATCTAGGGCTAATAAACACTGCAACAAGTCTTTAATTCAGAGAATTGTATATTTATTTCAGTTTTTATCTGTTTAGGTAAGTAGGCTGACAGACCCTTTCAGACACAAACTGGGACACAATGACAAAAAATAGACATTATGCATTGAACATAAGACATAAACAAGCTACAAATGCTGTAAAATTAACACCAGCAGTCACAGAAAAAAAAAAACACAAGTACAATAGCACAGTGATATAGGTGCCTGTATGCAAAATAGGTGTATGATATTTACAATATTTAAAGAAACAGATGCGATGCTTCTAGAATAAAAGGTAAATTATTTACATTGTTAACTACTGAAAGTCATTGGTAAAACATAGGAAATATCTGTACACAAAATAGGTTTTGGCACTGAGTAAAAGCAACTGCTTTGCATTAACTTTGAAGCAAATGCAAGCAGCTTCTTTTAAACTGTTCTTTTGAAGTAGCTGTAAACCCACTGAGTATTATGTGTCCTGATTTCTGCAGGGCACTGTCTCCAAATAACAAATCCAAGTTTTGAGAAGGTCCTTTGACCCATGGGGGTCTTAAACTGTGGCCTTAGAGAGAGTTAAACTTTTGTCTGGATCATCCCTGAGGGTATAAGTTTGATTTCTGATCAATAGTTTACTTTTATTAAATGGACAATGGTCAAGCTTGATCATCCTGAAGGATTGTGCACTGAGTGGTAGAGAATCTCCTGATTATTTGTAACCATCTAATGTGTTCAAGCAGGTGACAATGATGGTTAAGGTTGCTAGCCAGAAGGACAAATCTGCAGATTTATTTCATTGTAGTCTGAATTTTATTTATATTTGAACTAGAATTAAAAGCAATTATGGGGATAATTATGGAATGAGGACATTTTTGGTTATGGCAAAAACAAGCAACCAAGAAAGGAGATGTGATATTTTGTAATATAATTTTAGTTGATAAGAGTTTTGTCTACTCTGTATGCAAAGGTTTGTGAAACATCTAGTGTAATTCTTAGATATCTCTCTCTCAGTAGCTTGCTGTAAGTTACAGCCATAGCTGTCTGGCTTCGTTGTTAAGTGACAGTACACTTAATTAGGTTAATCAATAGTCTATTATAGTCAGTCCAGTAGCATATGGCTGTGAAGCTAGTTTAAACATTTTGCTCTAGGTTTGTTGTCATTTTTTCCCACTGGACTGGTATATTAACAAGTCATGTGCATGTATCACTATATTTAAGTTTGTTAGGTCATATTACATCTTTGATGAAAGGCTTGAACAACAGAGAGTAGAAGACTGAACCATGGGGAATACCTCACTTTAATGTTCCTGATTCTGGTGCTATTTGCATAAACCTGAAAGGTTCTGTGTGTGAAATAGCTTGGGAACCACTGCAATAGAGACGCAACAAGGCTGAGTTTGCTGAACTTTAGAAAAGTGACGAGTGATCCACAGATTCAAAGGCTCTAGACATATCACTGAACAAACTCCTGTGAGACTAGATTCATTCATATTACTGAATATGGTATCTGTGGCTGTATATCAAGTGATCATTGTACTAAACTGCTTATCGAACCTATGTTGTTTATCAAACAGAAGGTTTTATTTGTTTATATGTTCAAGGATCTGTTTTCGAACAAGTTTTTTTAAATATCTTTTCTTAGTGGGTATAAGTTGGCAACTTATAACAACTTATTAACTTATATACTTGGATATAAGGTTGGCATATAAGATATGTAATTCTTGCATTTGTTTGGGTTGGAGGTTTTTGCAAGTTGAATTATGATGGCATGTTTTAAAAAAATCTGGGAAAGGACCGAAGGTTAGAGATAGATTGTCTATACGGGTAACTGGCTTAGTTGTGAATTCTGAAACCATTTCAAGAAAAGCTGGTGTAGCTTTGAGAAGAATGCTTCCATTTTAATGTTTAAGTTGTTGTTTTGAATTTCTTTTTCTTAATTTCTTTAACTGTCTCCTGCATGAAGTAAAATGTTGGACTGCGGGCGGCAGATGCTTACAGTTTGGTGTCATTAGTAATAAAGGCCAAAGATGTATCTGAGGGGTGGTGGATGGAAATTGTTAACTATATTTTGCATTGTTGTTTGTATGCATTGCCTGGTTGATGTTTGGTTGATCCCTGTTCGGTTTGGTCAGAAAGCACTGAGATGAGTCTGTAATACAGACTGTAAGATATTTTAGCTCCTTTCAAACTGGTAGGGAACAGTGCTAGTAGTTCTCATTTTTTTTTTCTTCAGAAACTGGCTTTAGCAGAATTTGCTGATATCCTTGTTTTATATGTAAGATCAAGACAGGCTGTATATGCTTCTTTGTTAATTGGGTTTTGTTTCCAAACTAATCCCCAAATTCCAGTACTTTAAACAGTCAGTAGTTGCACAAAGAGGCTTAGTTACTCTTTCTTCCATATCTTCCTAGTGTTTAGTGCACACTGCAGTATGAAAGAGTATTAATCCATTTTGCTACATTATACTTTTGAAATCACAAACGTGAGTAAGC
Organism: Protopterus annectens; assembly: GCF_019279795.1. Taxonomy (NCBI): domain Eukaryota; kingdom Metazoa; phylum Chordata; order Ceratodontiformes; family Protopteridae; genus Protopterus; species Protopterus annectens. The sequence goes on along the minus strand of NC_056730.1, from coordinate 223,674,718 downwards.
TTGCCATCACTGCTAGCTTATAAACCATGCTTCAGGAATCGACTTGGAAATAGTAATTTGTTTTGCTCCTGCTGAGGTAAGGAACACAGGGTGATTATTTTCCTACTTTCGTGCAGACTACCCATCAATGCAAAGGCTGAAAATGTCCTCTTAGGAGACAGCTTGGGCTTAGGGCTGCTGTTTTGCTCCTAGTAGGAGGAAGAGCATGAAGACATTGATTTCTGATTGTGTCTGATTGGGCAGAGTGTATGGGACCTCCATGACTGTCTCTGATTGGTCAGTGTATAGGACTTCCCTGGCTGGGCTGGTTTTGGACCATTGTACAGCTTAGCTCTCTTGCACTGAGCTGCTGTATATGCTATTAAGAGCATCTACCAGGAAAAAGCAGCAACAGGCATAAAGATCCACTGAAAATTTAGGATGAGGCTGCTGATTATCAGGTACCAGTCACCTTATTGCTTCTTGTGAGATAAACCTCAAAGGGACATTGATTCCTAGCTGAGCATAGCTGTGGTGAGATCAGCATTAGTAGCTGACAGGTAATAGCATATAGGTGAATCACCACTATTTACCATTATTGGCTAACCTGGTGAGTGGCTAAATTAGTGAGTTTTTGATGGTTAGTTTATTGATTCCTTCTGGATGCTATTGGTTGGTGTGCCATACTGAGATTTTCTCTATTATCTGTGTTATAAAATAAGGCAGTTTTGCTTACTGCTGTCCTTTGTGCAGAGGCAAGGCACCTCACTGTATAGATGCAAACATTAAGAGTCTTAACTTTCTTATAAAACTAATGCCCCAATCCCTATACTTTAAATACTCAGATGTTGCACAAAGAGACTCTGGTTTCTGACTTAGGTTGCTTGTTTTAGACAGACATCTTTGCACTAGGTGGCGCATTTCTGTTTATGTGAAGACTTACATGTTTGTTTTAGATAAATCAACCCCAAGCCTCATAGCTGCAACTCCCCCTTCAGCCCACATTAGTAAACACCTAAAACTACAGATTTGCTCTTTTTAATTATCTTTGTTGCCACCCTAGTTGAAATGGGTATCCTGAGGCAGTCTTGCAATTGTCACATTTTCCCTGACAACCACCTAATTAATAATTAAACCAGTGTGGATTCTGTATGTGAGAGAGAGAAAGATGCAGTTATACAATGTTATCAGAGGCAAAGCTCTCACATGAAGCCGCAACATGTAAAAACAGGCCTTCAGCACCACACATCACACATTATAAAAGCACACACAGCTCATACCAAACACATAGACGTTTGTTTGCTAAGGCTCTTAAAAGTAACCTATTTAAATAAAAAAATGTCTTATAAAAGTAGCCTAAGAAACAAGTATTCTTACCAGTCTCACAAATGCACAGCATAGGCAGCACTCGCCATGAAACATGCAATTAAGAGTTTCAATGACTCGGTTCAAAAACCCATAAGGCAAACTTTCACACAATCCAATATTTTAGTCATAGCTGACACCATAGGGAGATACACCAATATGCCACTCACCAGGCTGTGAAAGGTAGAGGTCATGGTCAGTTGTGTATCAGACACTGGGATTTGTCACATCATGCAAGCACTCAAGTCCTTACACCACAAATACACATGTGACAGTCAAAGTAAGCATAGATGTAAATAACTTGAGATGTTACCTCCCTCAACTGCATGAAGAGAGACACAGTGGAGCTCTTGGAATATGAGTCTGAACCTGGTCATGAGAAGCACACTACTATAACCAAAAATGCTGCATCAATACAGACAAAAGATTATTGTTTCCAACAACTGGCATAGTGTCTGCTGCCATTGAGAGAGTGTACAATACATATCAGCCTTGGAGGTGATGATCGACAGTCCTTACTGCTTTTCCAATGATGGCCTGCATCTCTGCCCCAAACATTTTGTATATTGTCTAAGTGCTTGTCTACCCTATATTGTTTTTTTAGGCACTATCAGTCTTCTAAAGCTTTCAACATAACAAAACCGGATCTGGATAACATTAATGTATAGCTCCTCAATGCCAGGAGCCATAACAAAATCCTCTACTGCCTACAAGCACTCCTTATACTGTAAAATAATGATATGTTCATCATCACAGAGAACTTGCCCAAGACCAATGAAAGCGCTCCATCAGTGCAGGGTTTCAGGCCCACCTCATTAGATGAAGGCAATAAATACATCTGTGTCTCTATATTTTTAAAGAAATTTTGTCTCTAGACTTGCTAGACAAGATAATGACCTAGTATTCCTTCACGTCCAAATTACTTTTACAAAAACACCTTATTTTATCATAGCTAAATATAGGACATCCACTATGTTCTCCTCTGCTCACAACTCCTACCTTACTAGTACAGATTCTCTATGTATTGCACCAAACAACATTCTCTTACAAGACTTCATCTACCCCTCCATAAACTGTGAGACTTTTACATCCTCAGACATGTATGCCCTAACATTTCTGGACTTCATCAATGCAAAACATGGTCCATTTAGTTTGTACATCAACCAGTGGCAACAGCATCCTGCATTTTGTTCTTACCAATATATGGCAGCTTTTCTCCCATCAACTGTAATGTTTTCCCTGATCAAATTAGACCACAAAACCCTCACATTCACTATAAGACTGAAGCCTATATTAACTTCAAGTACCACTGTATTTTGAAATTATGTAAATGTTAATATACTAAAGCTGAGTGATGACCTGCCTAATTTCAAAACCCCCTTTTATCTTGATGACCCCACTGGTTATTCAGAATCCTTTACTGCCAAATTCTGTGCACACATAATTAGCTGCATAGATGCATCTGCTCAGTAATAAGTGCAATGTCATGGTGAAACCCTAATAAGCATCCTTTTTAATAAAAGAAAATAAATCTTTACATGAAGTAATACAATTAACTCTCAATGTGCCAAAAACACTCTTGCTAAACTAAACAAAGAGCTCCAGATCCTGATCATATAAACCAAAGCCAGATATGAAATAAAAATAGCCACCAGAGTGAAAGATGACCACAAAACCTTATTTGACTATGTTAGGAACCCCAGAAATAATACCCAGCAGTGTGCAGAGCTAATAGTAAATTATATTACCTACTCAGACCCAGAAAACATTGCCAACCTACTAGCTGACAAGCAGTTCAAAGCTCACCCCAGTGCCCTACAATATTCTCAGATCACACATACACATCTACACCACCTCGAGTGTCCCAATAACAAGTTCTCAAGATGCTGTCTAAGGCCCTGCAACACTACACCTATTGGTACAGACAAAGCACCAGACTGCCTACTGGTCAGCTTGAAACATGACTTGCCAGACCCCTTAAAGAGCATATTTAATATCAGCCTCAAAACAGGCTTCATGACAGATGAAGGGGGACAGCAACAGCCATTCTCTTGCACAAAGGAGGGTCTTCAACAGACCAAGGTAATTATAAACCCATAAACCTGACCAGTAAGGCTATAGAAATGATCAATATGGAATTAATAAATAAGGATATAGGTAACCTAAAGATTCTTGACCAAAGCTACTCTGGATTCATCAAGGGCATATCCTATCCACTTAACCTGGTTACTTCTTCAAAAACATTACTGAAGCAATAGATGAGTGCAAATCAGTGCACAATAGATATTCTCAAAGATGTTCAGCACCATCCCACACTCAGATTTCATAGATAAATGCAGGAATCCGGAAACCTATGTTGGCATTGAGCTGTCTTTAGATTATCACATATCTATTACTGTAAGGAAGTCCTTTTCCATTGCATAGATTATATCTGAAGGTATGGCATCCAGGTCTAGAAATGAAATAGGTTCATAGGTTCATATGTTGATACTAGGCTATCTGCCCTAGGGCATTTACAAGCCTAGCCAGAGTGTGTTTGGCTTTCGCCACCCTTCTTAGATTAGTTGACTGTGCCTCTGTATAGTAGGACACAGAAGAAAATCACTCCACTGTACTCAGCACTTACTAGGCTAATCTTTGAGTACAATGCCCCTTTCAGTATATACTTGTGGAAAGACTTGTCATACCTGTATGCACCACGATGCTTCCTTACAAGGAAAATCAAGGACCTAAATCATAAAAACTGTGTACACCATCTCAAAGCCTTGTCCCTTTTCTCAATATTCTACTGGAAATTGAGAGTTGACCTTTGCCTAATGTATAGTGCCTCAAGAGACCCTATTTTGTCACACCTCTTACACATGCAAACATCCAGTGGTGGCATAAACATCCACTCAAGGGATTATAATCTCACCTGCAACATAAATAGAACATGTTGGAGGGATAGATATGTATCACATAGAACTCCACATCTATGGAACTATCCTCCACTCCACATATAGCAAAGTACTTCACTTAACACCATTCAAGTATAGTTTGGATAAATGGATGGGTAACCACAAGTACATCCCCAGTTTGGCAACCCTGTCCCTTATGGATTGTGAAACATGTAAATATCCATACATGTCCTTATTCAGCCAATCTCTGGGCTATTTGTACACAAAATATAGGGGATACAAACTACCATGGGAAAGTAAGACTATGCTTCTTAAGATCCTCAGAGATCAATGGCCTAGTAAGTACTTGTGAACATATTAAATGGATAACTGTAAGACCTTCTTTTTGAGGAAAGGGCTTCATATTCTTCTGCTGACAGGAATGTGAGGAGCACAGGAAGGGCTGTGTTAATAAATGGATAAGAACAGTGTCAGGTGCAGGCAGAATTATCTCACCATGCTGTAAGATGTGGGGATGTGTGAGCGGCACTATGACTGCTGTTATACAGCTCAGACAGAGAAGAATGTATTGGGATGCACAATGTCTGCATCTGTGGATCAGATATGCAAAGAAGTGAGCAGGGTAATGTGAAAATGACATAAATAATAATAGATACTGGGCAGGGGTAAATGCTTGCAAAATGTAAGAGTCGTGCTTTATTGGATACAAGTATACATGGGCTGCTAACTGGGTACATGTCTCAACACAGACCATCCAATGCTGTCCTTTGGGGATGCTAAGAAGACCATTCTTGTGACAGCATAGTGTGGTAGCACTGGCACCTTATGGTGGTCTAGCTATCACGTTTGTGTGAACACTATGGCTGTTGTTGCACATATGACCACTGACTATAGCTGCATGTCTGCATTTACAGGCTGAGACATGGTACTTAAGGAAAGGAAGCACAGAGAGAAGTGATATCAGGCAGAGATGCAAGTGCTACTCCAGGATCTCCATGATCATAGATGCCAGATAATAGACACAGTTAACTGCAACTAGACCTTCTGTGACTAAGTGTGACATGAGCAGATGGCCACAAAGTGCCTGCAGATTAGGTCCATCACAGGATCAACAAGATGATTGTCTGTGCCTACCAGAAGGCCCAGGCCATTGCACCGGAGATGATGGCAGCTGGTGAGGATCCACCATCCCGTATCATGTTGAACATCATAGAGGCATTCCTGTCATCAATGTCAGAAAAGTCACAAAGGACTTCTGTTGGGAATGACCATGTTTACATTACCTTATTTCAATAACACAGTTTGGGGCTTGCCTGTGCTTTAAGTTCAGGGATACTCAAAATCGCTTCTATATGGACAGCTGGGATGCAGGCACAAAGTCATATCATGCAAGATACATTTGCTTACATTTTTTGAATAGCTGTTGTCTGTACAATTAGTGAACTACAGGCTGGTGGGATTGTTACATATTAATGACACACACAGGTATTTTTACATACACAGGTATTTATCCATCTCAAAAGTTATGGGGTTCACTATAATGGAACATGGCATGCCTGATGTTGTAACTGCATCAGACACTGACAGTGATTTCAACTGTACTGTAGTATACTCTGAGGGCATGGTGTCCTGGTGACTGTGACGGGGACTCTAAATACCTTGTCCATTGTCACAGCTTTGACATCTGTGGAACCCACCCCCAGATATAAAAAACATGTGGAAGGACAGGTCATAGCCAATGTCCATACTTAGGGAGTACCATAGTCCTCTGCATGTGCACCTGCAGTAGACAATGATGCCTGCACAGAACATAGGGACAGTTAAGACAGTGAGTTAGTGGCCATCACCTATATATCTCCCAGACGTTGCCTTCCAGGGATGCAACAATGGGCATTACCAAATGGATGTGCAGGGGTGTAATCCAGCTACAGGCATAAGCCACCACCACCATGGCAGAGAAGACAGTGTAATGAGTGCCCTATATGATGATTTAAGTGTGAGTTTTCAACACCTCAGTCACATGACTGGCATTACAGATAGGTACTTGAGTGCCATCTCTGTCTCCCTAGGTCCAACTGCCTCCACACACTAGGGCAGATTACATTCCTCTAACTGTGTCTCATGTTTATCCCCCTGCAGAAATGTAGCAGAAAGTATGTTTGTTAGTTAGGTGTTGTTGTAGGTGGAGGGGATCTTATTTACTTGTGCAATGTTTTTTTAATGTTTTGAAGCACACTTTCAATGTTCTGAGTTTTCATTGTTTTGGGTTTTCAGTGTTTTGGGATTTAGATGTTTTGGTCTCAAAATTATGAAATTCAACGTTATGAAATTTCAATGTTATGAAGTAGATCCGAAGATAGCAAGTCTACCAATTGCCATATAGTGTCTCTGTTCATACAATAGCATTTGACTATGTCACTATTGTTGTGGTGATGTTAGCTGCAGTTGTACTTTCCTCAAACATGGTGGGTGATGACACCCCATCATGGGAATGGTTCTGAGGGATCCCACTAACGTTTACTGTCTGGCTATTATATCTACTATTCCTAGCATTTATGCACAGTCTGTGTCTGTGTTCACCAAGTAATGATGTTGAACAAACTCCATGATAATTACTGCTGATTCCATAAGGTAATACATTTCAGAATTATTCTTTCATGTTGTTTGCCCTTATTTGCATTTGCAGTTCAGCTCATTGCCATATCACTGATCATTTTCATATCATTTTGTTGTAATGTTCATATGATGTTGACTGTGCAGTTCTTTCTGCCTGTGTGACACTGCTTCCTGTGTCTCTGAATTGTATCCTCCCACATACTCTGCTGATAATAGACTTTCCACTGTCCAGCATGTCTCTCTGTTGATTAGAAACATTTTGTACCTTTCACAGAGTATCCTTTGTGTATCACCTGAAGGTGCAAAGAAGCTGTAACCCCACTTTCCTCATCCCGTAATGCCCCCTTCCTTGTGTACCTTGCTATGCACATTGGGAGAGCTCAATGTTTCTTTACCAAATGATCTCAGATCTCATTACTCTTAGATATTCTGATTGACAGATAGCTCCGTCCTTCTCATAGCGTTGTACAAACTCCTGAAGAGGGATCTCTGCTTAGCCTTCCAAGGCATGAATGGCCCAATACTCTTTGAACTCCTTCACATAAACAGAACCTGTGATAAAGCAAACAACCACTCTACAAACCTAAACGTGTAATACCACTCAATAACATCATATGGTATGAAATGTATCCAACCCTACATATCCTCCAGTTGTGAACCAAGCAGCCATTGCACATGAGGCAGAGTACTTTGCAGACAAACTTTAAAACCAGTCTGAATTACTGGTTAGTTGTTGCATCTTTTCATATGGGATACATTTTATAGTTTAATGCCTCCTGTGTCCAATGCAAAGGCCTGATTAGAGCACAGACTCCACCACACTGATAGAAAAGAGAGACGATCATACCTTTGCATCTAGTTCTAGCTCTTATTTAAATGAGTATAGGGGCTGACCGCACATGATTAGCAATATGAATGTATTCTAGGACCTGGTTACACGTTAGCTTTATACAGGTTCCCTCTCTCTCTACAATCTCAAGTTCCAACAATGATCTTAAGCCATCATCAACTAACTCTTTGAAAGCTAAGCACACCCACCCCTAATGCAATGGTATACTATTCAGCAAAGGCCCTCAAATTTTAAATGCTCAGATTATGAAAGGTCATTGCATTAAGGTATACCCTTTCATACATTTTCTCTGGACACATTCAAGAAAAAGCAAGCTCCCCTTGGTGTATAAACAGAACATGGAGTTATATTCTACAATAGATCTGATTTCAGAAATGTACGTTTTTTCAGATGACTTAGTAACATATTTCTGCAAAGATCAAGTCATTTCACTCTTTCTTTTTCAACCATTTTAGTATTGTTTTTAAAGCTTAGTTTTCTGTTTATTAATATACCCAGATCCTTAATGCAGTTACCATAATTGCCTGCTGAATTCTACAATAATACAATTGAATTAGGTACTGCTGTACCATTATATTTCACACTATATTTGCTGTGACTCAGACTGAGACAATAGCTCTTAGTTTGTGACCTTAGTTAGCTATTAATTGTGGCAACATTATCCTCATTAGTAATCATACCAGTTCTGATATCATCTACACACCTGGATTTCCAGTGTTGAGATGAAGCTAGGAAAAAGGAGGAGACAATGTTAAATAAAATCTGTCCTAATAGTGATCCCTTGGGTGCACATGAGATAACTTTTGCCCAATTAGAGAAAAATACATATGCTTTTACTCCGTGATGTGTATCGAGCAACCAAGATTTAATCTACTGAAGTACAAACTAGCTGATTTCTAAGGAATGCAAACTCTGATTAATTTCGCTGTGTGAAAAGCCTTTGCAAGATCAAGGTAGTTACTACTATGGACACTCTTTCATCAAGGGTCATACTCATAATTTCATAAATGCCACTTGGGCGGGAAAATGTATGTTGGTAAACATTTAGAATTGCTTCATAATTATTTTTCACTATCAGTTTGGCATGCAAGCATCTCGCAAATCATTTACTAAAAATCTATATCAGTCTAAGTGACTGATCATTTCATTTCTATCATGATTCCACCCTTCATGTGTAGGGAGCATGTTTGCCATTGCCTGCATTCTAGGAACAATACCTTGATTCAAAGCAGCAAACTAAGCATGTGAATTAATGGTTCAGTCAACAGGTAGACAGATTGTTCTGGAATCCGGTCATGTCTCACGCTGCTACTGGGCTTAATATTCTTCAAAGATGAGTGGACTGTCTTTGTAGCAATGACCTGATATCTGGAATCATGTTCCAAGTGGTCCAATAACACTTTGAGAGCTAAAGATGGATTATATTAAGCATTAAAAGTAGCTGCCTAGAAAAGGGGCTACTTCAAGAAGACAGCTGGCAACCGACTCATCCTTAATTATGCATCCAACATTAGGAGTACATATCCTTTTAGTACTTCACATACTTACAGAACAATGTTTTATCATCAGAAATGGGCACAACATGGTCTCTGCATTGGCTTTGTCAGCTGTAATAATGACGTCTTAAATGTTTGACTGCGTTATTGTGTACAGTTTTTATAGCTAAGGTCTTGTATTTCCTATATAATCTAAATGTGCACTTCTTACACTTTACATTTTGTTTGACTCGACATGCTACGATTGGAGAATAAGATGTTTAATGCCTCCATTTTGTAGTGTGCAGCCAGTAAAGTACATGTGTGTTCAAGTTGTTTCTTCCCTTGAAATATGTTTTTATTGCAAATCTCCCTCGAGTCAGTTATAATGTTTTCACTTTGAGTCTTCATAATATCCAGCTCTTTTTTTTTAATGTGTAAAATTCCATCATTTTTTATAAAGATGTACTGTCTAAGCATGGCAAACACAAAGGCCACATGCTCAGAGTTTCTAAGTAGTGGCAATGCCTTGAGGAAAACAATATGGTCAAGTATGTTTGGTAAGAGTAATTCTTGTTAGTTAATAGTAATTATTAAGGGTGCCCCCCACAATTGTAATTTCGAGTACCTGGACCAGACACCTAGTTCATGTTACCGTAGCTGAAGTCATCCAGTAATATAGTTGGTTTGTTACAAAATTATGATGACAGAATTTCAATAAATATTGACTGCTGATCAGCAGTTTGTTTTAGACTTTCACAACAGAGCAGTAATTTGATAGCCTATGCACTGATCAAGCTGTCGACTTCTACTACCAGATCTACTTCATATTCTGTATCTGAGAACATACCTCTAAGGTTAAACTCCTTGATTACAAAACTAACGCCACTCACCTGCAGATTATGTATGAAAACACTCAAATTTCAATATGACCATGGGTTATAGACCCACATATTATAAAGCCTCAACTATAACAGCAATGGAATTGGAATTTAAAGAAGACAGCATTTCCAGCTCATTAAGCTTGATATTAGTGCTACAATCGCCAGCATAGTATACGTTAAAGGAATTATTAGGTCAACATTTTGGGAAATACATTTTTTGATGGGGGATATCTATGTCTAAAATATTTTTAAAGTTTTAAGCAAGTGACTGCTAAGAAGCGTATCATCTGTGGAACTCTCATGTCCACATAGACAAGGATAATATGAAAAGTCTTCCCAAACAGAAGTAACTCTGATGTTTACACTCTGAACAAAAACTATGTTAAGAAGTACTGAACATTGCAACACTCAAATCTTGGTAATCACATAGGTTTGGAGTAGGAAGACTCTGACAAAAACGTATAGATACTTTGGAATTATTACAGATCTCAAACATGTCTACTACTTTAGTGTACACAAGGTAAAGTGGAAAAGATCTGAGGTCATCAATACCGGCATGCACAATGATTGCATCCCAACACCATTTCCTTTTAAGGACCTATTAAGTAGCTTGCCTAATAATGTGGGTAGCGCTGATAACTTTAGATTCCTAAGTGGGCAAACTGTGTTTTTTCTCATTATCTAACCTGACAGAGCTTCTGAGCTACTAACTTGCTAGGTCAATGCATGCTGTTTGAAATTGGTGCTAACATCCTGTGTCCTGGCAGGGACTCAGGAGTTAGAAAGAGCACAGCATTCCTAAGATAGCTTTTATTCTGTCACTTAGGGAAGAAGAATGATTGTTTTGCATCTGAAGTCAAGTACATTAACATAATTATATCAATGAGCTCCCAGTTATAGCAAAAAAGGCAGTAACATTTGATGGATATACTGTACTGTAGACATGAACCCTATTCTGTTTAAATAAGAACTACACCTGTAACTTATTAGGTGTCGAGGGTCTACCGGCTTCACTCTGAAGAGTATGTCACGATGTCTGAAAATGGAAAAGAGATCAAGCGAGAACTCATTAACTAATGTTGCAAAAATATGGTAAGAAGTCTCTGCAATCTGACAATTGTGTGATAATCCATCATTTTTGTACATCCTTCAACTTTAGTGTGACATTTGGAAAATGAGGCAGTAAGGAAAAGGAACAAGCAATGCATCTATCAGACATGAAAGCTGCGACCATTGCCAAAGAAGGATGGTGGCTGTTTTCATTTTAGGCAAGGATGTTACAGAAATGATTGCCATTTAATGACATTGCTGATGTAGATGAACTCTTATTATTTATTTAGTCATACCGCCAACAGTTTTTTCTCTTGTTAAAGTAGTTTCACTGTTACTCATGGATGCAGCAGAAATGACCGACTGTCTATAGTATTCAAGTAACTGAAATGAAAGCAGGGTCCCTTTAACAGTGCTTAATAGAGAAACAGTATGTTTTAATAAATAACAAACAGAATGTTTTGTGGTACACTTCGCAAAGGCAGAGTTCAACCAATATATATTGCACAGTTCTCAACCTTCAATTACTGTACTGCATTATCTGCCTGGTTTATTTTTTACCTTTCAAAATGGATTTCTTTTCTAAAGTACTGAATATTTATCCTCCAGAACTCTAACTGTTTTTTCACAGAAATTACATCCCATCATAAATTCCATTTCTTTCTCTGACTGTCATGTTACATCAGATTGTATTATTAACCTGTGGCTTAATTCTGTAGTAGACTACAAGTCCTAATTTCTTCCCAGAAAAAAGCAGCACAGCTCTATGTTGGCATTTTTTTTCTTTCAGAAATTTAAAAATAATATCAGCTGCTATCCTCTGGAAACTGACCTTTACTTTGCTTCTCTCTTCAGCAGCAATCGTTTTTCCATCCGTGGAACAAGTAACCTATCATTTTCTCCATCCTAAGTTCCAGCCCTTTATACTTTCATTTTCCTCCAAGTCTCAATTGACATTAGTGAAGTGTGTAAGGTCCAGATAAATCATGTCAACAGTTTTCCCCGTTGTTTAACCCAATGATGCCCAACAACACCAGTTCAAGCTGGATATTATTACCTTTTCTTATGCATAAAAATATTCTACCAGACTTTCTTTGGTGTCTGTTCACATTGCTTGCTTAGAATTAACTAATATGACTTGCCTGTCTCACTCTATTTTCCAAGTTACCTTTTCTTTTGATTTCGAACCAGCTGTGCTATCTTATCAAGATTTTGTTTCCTAATATGTTTGCATTTGTTTTACTTATTTTAAACTGTCATGTATCTGTGAGTTCCTTCAAGCCTAATAAAATAAGTATAAAAAATAGAAACCAACCATTATGAGTTGTAAACAAAACAGATGAACAAAAAAATCATTTTAATCAATTCGTCCAAACATGTGGTGACTCATTGTATAAATTCTACTTCTTCTGGAGTATAACTTGTTTTACATATCTGTGTGTCATCCAGACTATCTTTCCTGCTGATAATTTAGGGAATGACAAAGAACAATTCAATTTCTAACCCACTTTCTACTTTATAGCTGTCCATCCTTTTATATGGGTATAATCTGGTTTTCATTACCTAGTGACTTATTTTCTATCTAGTGGCTTGCCCGTGTTGTCAACATAGGGCATAATTATACAAGTTGTTCATTAATGTTTTCTGGGAGCATAAGAAACATATTTTGCTGCTTTTAAATTATTTTCCTAAGTTAGTTTATGCAGAATGATAATCAAAAATGGGATAGAATACATGAAACTGTCTCTTTGTCTTGGCATTTGTTAGTAGTGTTGAGAGATTATTGGCATTATGCAGTTCTGGTTTAAGGTGAAGACAAAACCTTCTGATATCTGTATAGATCTTATCACATAATTTCCTTGTCAGCTTTCCTGCCAACCTATTCAAAGAATTCTGCACTATGCACTGTATATGACACTCTAATCTGAATTATTTTTGTGTTTGACCTTGTGTACAAATGGTCTTCAAACATTTCAAAATCACTTCTTTTCTGCAATATTTGCTTACAGCCGAGAGTAAAGTGGCAAGTTATTACTCTAAAGGTTGTCCAGCTCCCATTTTCCAAAAGAAGAAGAATTTCACCCACCCACTTCCATTCTTAATGAAGCTTTCCTTTTATAAAAGATAGAAAAGGAAGTTACATCAAAAGTAAGACCAATTACACTCATACTTCTCTGAGAATTCTAACCCAAATTAAATTTTCTAATTCTTTCATGATATTTTTTTCCTGTGATTAGAATGGGATCAAGTCACTTACACAATGTATATCTGTCAGTCAGATTTGATAAGTTTTCCTTTCTAACATGTGTGAATACTGAGAGCTATTGATTTAACTGTCACACCATTTTAAATCCCCTTTCCTAGCTATTCTTCATCATATAAGTCTATTTGGGGTAGTTGTTTAGGGTAATTGGCACTTACATGAAAAACTGCTGGTTCAAGCTTGGCCAGGGGTGCTGTTACTTTCTTTGTTCTAGTGCACACTATTCTGGTATGAGATGGTAGATACGACGTTGTGTGTTACCTGGAATGGTTTATACTTCTCACACCAAGTTTCTGCATACTGGATAAAACCATCACTTACCCTGTAGTGCTTTCTTTAGGCAGAGTCTTCTTACTGGGTATTCCAACATAACAGACTCAACCTCAAATTTGGAAAACATTATGGCGGCACTTCATATTGCTGGGAGTCTAAATAGAAAATGCCAGGGTTTGAGTCCCTCCCGCAACTCATACAGGAAATAATATAAACCCCTGTGTTGTCTGTTGGATTGCAAACTGGATACCCAACAGATTCTAGGCTGTGAAAGTTGCTGGTACATTCAATGAAAGTAAAATTGTAATGAGTGAGGTACCATAGGAACCCATGTTAGACCCTGTCCTATTTAACATTTATTTTGTAGACGTCCATGCCAATATCCGGGAAGTGTGTTTGACTACGTTTGTTGATGACAGCAAGTTGATTACTGTTATCCACTGATCCAGTGATACTAAATAGCTCCAGCAAGGGTTGGAATATGCACATACCTTGTGTACTCAAAATGGTCTAAAGTTAAAAACAAAACAGTGCAGCACAGTTGCATTCACCAAAAAAGCTGCTGCTTCCTCATATAGTATAAATGGTACTCCACTTCTGACAGAGACAGAGACAGTCATAAAAAACCTGAGTACTTATGTGGAAAATTCTCTCTCATTTGATATTTATTTATTTACTGACATTTGATTACCAAAAATAAGCGAAACAGAGTCCAAACTGACCATAATTTTTTATTATAAAACGTAAGTGCTTTCATGTTAAAAACCCTTCATCAGACAAACGTCACATAACCATGACAGTCTTTAAATATTAAAAGATTTCTAAAAGCAACCAATTACTTCCTATACTTAACCCGCCTTTTCATTAAGGATGGTTTTAAAGGTACAGAACTATGTAACCCAGGTAGGTTGTCAGCAGCCAACTGTATGATCCATCTTAACTCTGCATACTCTGTATCATTGACAATACCCCCCCCCCCACCTTTTTTTTTTCATCTGTGCAATATGCAGAACCATAAAAACAAAAGTATGATCTGGAAGGATAGAAACATGCTGGTACAATGCTTTATGTTTATCATTCTGTCTAATAGATGACAAGAGGTGCAATATTCTTGTTTTTAACTTAGAGTTAGTTTTTCCAACATAAAAACTCGGACATGACTTGCAGTATGCCAAGTAAACCACATTCTCCGTATGGAAATCTGCATAAAACTCAAATGTGTATTTTTTGTTTGTAATAAGATGCATAAAATAATTTAAACCATTCACATTTGAACATGCTTTGCAGTGTCTACAGGAAAAAGCCCTTGTTCTCATGTGTGCAGAGGAAACACTGTTAGCCTTCTTCTTATTTTTCAAACCAGGTTCTATGCATAGCATGTCTTTTATATTACTATTTCGCTTGAAGGTAAATCTAGGTTTCTCATCTAAAATATCCTGCAAGTGATTGTCAGTTCTTAGTATCTTCCAGTTTTGATTGATAATATCACATATCGATATCCCATATGCATTGTTACTATAAGGTAGCATTACCTTGGGTTTTTTTGTTAAACTTATTAGATGGCTT
The DNA here is from genome assembly GCF_019279795.1 of Protopterus annectens. Classification (NCBI taxonomy): domain Eukaryota; kingdom Metazoa; phylum Chordata; order Ceratodontiformes; family Protopteridae; genus Protopterus; species Protopterus annectens. Next base: position 223,659,500 of record NC_056730.1, on the reverse strand, counting down.
CAGCTTATCTCCCTGGTGTTCTTTATTATCAGAAAACCATGATCTAGCCCTAGCTTCCCTGTTAGATATTATACTGTTCTTAGTTTTTTCTAAATTTTCCATTGAATACCCCTTTTCCTTAAGACATTCATTTAACACATCTATTTCTTTGTAAAACTCATTATTGTCTGTGCACAGCCGAGAAACTCTATATCCTTGCCCTTGCATAATATTATGAAAAGTATGCCTAGGATGCATGCTATGTGCATTCAAATAATAATTTCTCCAGCATTGTTTCCTATGCAAGGTGGTGTTTACCTTACCAGTTACATTTTTATTTAATGTGACATCTAAAAAGGCAATGGTTTCATTGCTGTGCTCTACTGAGAACCTAAGAAAATCTGTAGTTTTCTCAAAGTAATCAACAAAGTTTAACAGTTCATCACTGCCCTGTGCCCACAACAAAAAAATATCATCAACAAATCTGGCATAAAAAATTGTAGAAGTATTCCATAGATGTTCACATTTAAAAACATTCTTATCTTCACAGAAGGCTAGTTAAATTAGTGTATGAGTTGGCACAGGTTGTGCCCATGGCAACACCCTGTACCTGCCTGTAATGTGTTCCATTACAAAGAAAGATGTTATTTTCTAATACCAATGCTAGTGCTTCCAGAATTAAAGTATTGGTATTCTCAGCATATATATTAACTCTATGCAGTACCTCTTTCACTGCTTTTAACCCACATTCATTTGTAATGACCATGAGCAGACTGTTGACGTCCATGGTTACCATCAACACATTTTTCAAATCTAAAGTTTGGCAAGCATCATACAATTTTGATAAGAAATGTGCAGTACTTTTCAAAATCCTAGGAAAATAAGCAAGCACATTTTTCAATTTTGCTTCTACCCACATAGATAAATGTTCAGTAACTCATCCTCTCCCTGAAACTATTGGTCTCATCGGTGGGGGTAGGGTATTTTTATGCATTTTTGGTAGTGCTTTAAAAATAGGAATTACTGGATGTTCAATGCTTCAAAATACATACAAATCATCATCTAATACTCCATTTATTCCTAAAGCCCGTAGCTTCTTACCAACATTACTTATATATTGCTTAACCATTAAAGGTGAGACATTTCTATAAGTACTGATATCAGTAGTTAGGGCATCCAGGGATTGTATGTATGCTGTAGTATCCATAACTGCAATGGCCCCACCCTTATCAGCTGGTTTGATAACCAGTCTATCATCATTCATTAGATCTAGCAGTGCTTGCCTTTCCAAATAAGTTAAGTTATTAAACCTGCATGTTGCATTGTCAAGATAGAGTCTTATTTCATCCTCACAAGTTTTTAAAAAAGTATGAACTGTGGGGTGCATAACTGGTACAAAAGTACTTGGATGTTTCATAACATTAGTATAATGGCTATTTCCCCTAAACATGTTATTCAGAATAGCATTCCACTCAAACATGTGCAAATCTAGTATAGCTTCACTTAATGCTGATGCCCTACTGGGTACAAATGATAATCCTTTACCTAAAAACATTAATTTGTTCTTTAGTCAGTTGAACACTAGATATATATTAAATACATTATAGTCATTAAAATCAGTCTGTTCATTACTCTCCACCATTTCACATCTCTTTGTACAGAGCGACCTCGCCTGTTTTCTATTTTCTTCCTTACTGGTACTGGGAAAGTTGGAAAAGTCATAGAGCTGCTCCTTGCTGCAAAAAAAGAGAAGAAGATGAAGAAGAAGGAAGCGAAGTTGTCAGACTTGATCCCATACTGATACTGGACTGTTTGGTTCCCTGTGTGATGTCATCAACCCGGGCCATAGTAGAGGTGTTGTTATTAGGATTCATGGCAACCATGGTGCCTTCTGTTGTCATAGTTGTAGCCACAGAAACATTGTTCATATTTTGTTGAACATTAGCATTCTGAAAAACATCACTGGGCTCAGTAGACACATTGTTGGTATATACGTTACTTGCTACTACTGGATTAGATTCAGTTCTAGCCTGCTCATGAGGCCACGTAAAAATACAGCCTGTCATGAAATCCTGATAGTCCCTTTGAAGCTTTTTCATCTTCGTTTGCTGCAATTTATATTCAAACAAGGCTATATTATTCAATACTTGGGTAATTTTACACAGATGTAGATCTGTGTTATAGTGCATTTGTAGGTTACTCTGTAGATCTTTTACCTCACTGCGAAGTTCCTCTTCAACAGGTGAAAAATATTCTATAAGCAAATTCATATAACGAAAGCTTTTGTCTATGTTTATCTGCTGCTAGTGCACTAGTAAGTCGGGACATGTATCTCCTTGTGCTGGCATACATAATACTCTCATCCCCCTAGGCACTATTTTATATTTCAAGCATGCTTGCATATGAAACCTCTGCCATTGCATGCGTTTAAATTTTCTTGTGGTATTATCTAAACAAGTCAAAAGCTCATTGAAAGTCTCACTTAACAGCTCAACTGCAGATAGGCCATTTTCCTGTGTGTAGTTCTTCATCAAGTCCATCCCAAGTAAAGGATTTAAACAGGAAGAAACATTACTTTTGAATTTCTCACATACTGAGCCCAGTGAATGTTTGTGTGGCTGGTAATCCAGTTCAACCTCATCATTCTGCAGTTCGGCCATGTGGAAAGAAGATACAACAATAAACCAAAAATGTAGCAAAACAAAAACCTCTTAGCTTCCCTTAAGAACTCCTCTCGAACCTCTTGTAAGAACAAATCCAAAAACAAATGAAACAGAGTCCAAACTGGCTCTAATCTTTTATTATACAATGTAAGCAGTTTCAGGTTAAAAAACCCTTCATCAGACAAACTTCACATAACCATGACAGGCTTTAAATATTAAAACATTTCTAAAAGCAACCAATTACTTCCTATACTTAACCCACCTTTTCTTTAAGGCTGGTTTTAAAGGTAAAGAACTATTTAACCCGGGTGGATTGTCAGCAGGTAACTGTATGATCCATCTTAACTCTGCATACTCTGTATCACTGACAATACCCCCTCCCCTTTTTTTTCATCTGTGCAACATGCAGAACCATAAAAACAAAAGTATGATCTGGAAGGATAGAACCGTGCTGGTACAATGCTTTATGTTTATCCTTCTGTCTAATAGATGACAAGTGGTGTGATATTCTTGTTTTTAACTTACAGTTAGTTTTTCCAACATAAAAACTCGGACATGACTTACAGCATGCCAAGTAAACCACATTCTCTGTATGGCAATCTGCATAAAACTTAAATGTGTATTTTTTATTTGTGACAGGATGTATAAAATAATTTAAAATATTCACATTTGATCATGCTTTGCAGTGCCTACAGGGAAAAGTCCCTGTTCTCATGTGTGCAGAGGAAACACTATTAGCCTTCTTCTTATTTTTCAAACCAGGTTCTATGCATAACATGTCTTTATTACTGTTTCGCTTGAAGGTAAATCTAGGTTTCTCATCTAGAATATCCTTCAAGTGATTGTCACTTCTTAGTATCTTCCAGTTTTGCTTGATAATATCACATATCCCATTGTTACTATAATGTAGCATTACCTTGAGTTTTTTATCATACTTATTAGATGGCTTCAACTTATCTCCCTGCTGTTCTTTATTATCAGAAAACCATGGTCTACCCCTAGCTTCCCTGTTAGATATTATACTGTTCTTAGTTTTTTTCTAAATTTTCCTTTGAATACCCCTTTTTCTTAAGATGTTCATTTAACACATCAGTTTCTTTGTGAAACTCATTATTGTCTGTGCACAGCCGAGAAACTCTGTATCCTTGCCCTTGTATAATATTATGAAAAGTATGCCTAGGATGCATACTACATGCATTCAAATAATGATTTCTCCAGCATTGTTTCCTATGCAAGGTGGTGTTTACCTTACCAGTTACAATTTTATTTAATGTGACATCTAAAAAGGCAATGGTTTCATTGCTGTGCTCTACTGAGAACCTAAGAAAATCTGTAGTTTTCTCCAGGTAATCAACAAAGTTTAAGAGTTCATCACTGCCCTGTGCCCACAACAAAAAATATCATCAACAAATCTGGCATAAAGAAATGTAGAAGTCTTCCATAGATGTTCACATTTAAAAATATTTTTATCTCCCCAGAAGGCTAACACTAAATTAGCATATGAGCTGGCACAGGGTGTGCCCATGGCAACACCCTGTACCTGCCTGTAATGTGTTCCATTACAAAGAGAAATGTTATTTTCTAACACCAATGCTAGTGCTTCCAGGATTAAAGTATTGGTATTCTCATCATATATATTAACTGTATGCAGTACCTCTTTCACTGCCTTTAACCCAAATTAATTTGTAATGACTGTGAACAGACTGTTGATATCCATGGTTACCATCAACACATTCTTCAAATCTAAAGTTTGGCAAGCATCATACAATTTTGATAAGAATTGTGCAGTGTCTTTCAAAATCTTAGAAAATAACCAAGCACATTTTTCAATTTTGCTTCTACCCACATAGATAAATGTTCAGAAACCCATCCCTTCCCTGAAACTATTAGTCTCACTGGTGGGGGTAGGGTATTTTTATGCATTTTTGGTAGTGCTTTAAAAATAGGAATTACTGGATGTTCAATGCTTAAAAATACATACAAATCATCATTTAATACTCCATTTATTCTTAAAGCCCTTAGCTTCTTACCAACATTACTTATATATTGCTTAACCATCAAAGGTGAGACATTTCTACTATGGCCCAGGTTAATGACATCACACATGAAACCAAACAATCCAGTATTAGTATGGGAGCATGACCGAAAAACCTTGCTTCTTTCTTCTTCGTCTTCTTATTTTTTTGCAACAAGGAGCAGCTCTATGACTTTTCCAACTTTCCCAGTAGCAGTAAGAAAGAAAATAGAAAACAGGCGAGGTCAGTTCATACTTTTTTAAAAACTTGTGAGGATGAAACAAGACTCTATCTTAACAATGCAACATTCAGGTTTAATAACTTAACTTATTTGGAAAGGCAAGCACCGCTAGATCTAATGAATGATGATAGACTAGTTATCAAACCAGCTGATAAGGGTGGGGCCATTGCAGTTATGGATACTACAGCATACATACAATCCCTGGATGCCCTAACTAGTGATATCAGTACTTATAGAAATGTCTCACCTTTGATGGTTAAGCAATATATAAATAATGTTGGTAAGAAGCTACGGGCTTTAGGAATAAATGGAGTGTTAGATGATGATTTGTATGTATTTTGAAGGATTGAACATCAAGTAATTCCTATTTTTAAAGCACTACCAAAAATGCATAAAAATACCCTACCCCCACCGATGAGACCAATAGTTTTAGGGAGGGGATGGGTTACTGAACATTTATCTATGTGGGTAGAAGCAAAACTGAAAAATGTGCTTGCTTATTTTCCTAGGATTTTGAAAGACACTGCACAATTCTTATCAAAATTGTATAATGCTTGCCAAACTTTAGATTTGAAGAATGTGTTGATGGTAACCATGGACGTCAACAGTCTGTTCACGGTCATTACAAATGAATTTGGGTTAAATGCAGTGAAAGAGGTACTGCATACAGTTAATATATATGATGAGTACACCAACGCATTAATCCTGGAAGCACTAGCATTGGTGTTAGAAAATAACATCTTTCTTTGTAATGGAACACATTACAGGCAGGTACAGTGTGTTGCCATGGGCGCACCCTGTGCCATCTCATATCCTAATTTAGTATTAGCCTTCTGGGAAGATAAGAGTATTTTTAAATGTGAACATCTATGGAAGACTTCTACAATTTTTTATGCCAGAGTTGTTGATATTTTTTTGCTGTGGGCACAGGTCAGTGATGAACTGTTAAACTTTGCTGATTACCTGGAGAAAACTACAGATTTTTCTTAGGTTTTCAGTAGAGCACAGTAATGAAACCATTGCCTTTTTAGATGTCAAATTAAATAAAAATGTAACTGGTAAGGTAAACACCACCTTGCATAGGAAACAATGTTGGAGAAATTATTATTTGAACGCACATAGCATGCATCCTAGGCATACTTTTCATAATATTATACAAGGGCAAGGATATAGAGTTTCTCGGCTGTGCACAGACAGTAATGAGTTTTACAAAGAACTAGATGTGTTAAATGAACATCTTAAGGAAAAGGGTTATTCAAAGGAAAATTTAGAAAAAAATAAGAACAGTATAATATCTAACAGGGAAGCAGGGCTAGACCATGTTTTTCTGATAATAAAAAACAGCAGGGAGATAAGCTGAAGCCATCTAATAAGTATGCCAAAACACCCAAGGTAATGCTACATTATAGTAACAATGTGTATGGGATATGTGATATTATCAATCAAAACTGGAAGACACTAAGCAGTGACAATCACTTGAAGGATATTTAGGTGAGAAACCTAGATTTACCTTCAAGCAAAATAGTAATATAAAAGACATGTTATGCATAGAACCTGGTTTGAAAAATACGAAGAAGGCTAACAGTGTTTCCTTTGCACTTATGAGAACAGGGACTTTTCCCTGTAGGCATTGCAAAGCATGTAAATGTGAATGGTTTAAATTATTTTATATATCCTGTCACAAATAAAAAAATACACATTTGAGTTTTATGCAGATTTCCATACAGAGAATGTGGTTTACGTTGCATACTGCAAGTCATGTCCGAGTTTTTATGTTGGAAAAACTAACTTTAAGTTAAAAACAAGAATATCGTACCACTTGTCATCTATTAGACAGAATGATAAACATAATGCATTGTACCAGCATGTTTCTAGCTTTCCAGATCATACTTTTGTTTTTATGGTTCTGCATATTGCACAGATGAAAAAAAAAAGCGGGGGGGGGGGGGTATTGTCAATGATACAGAGTATGCAGAGTTAAGATGGATCATACAGTTGGCTGCTGACGATCTACCTAGGTTAAATAGTTCTGTACCTTTAAAACCATCCTTACAGAAAAGGCGTGTTAAGTATAGGAAGTAATTGGTTGCTTTTAGAAATGTTTTAATATTTAAAGATTGTTATGGTTATGTGAAGTTTGTCTGATAAAGGGTTTTTTAACCTGAAAGCTCTTATACTTTATAATAAAAGATTACAGCCAGTTTGGACACTGTTTCATTTGTTTTTGGATTTGTTCTTACAAGAGGTTTGAAAGGAGTCCTTAAGGGAAGCTAAGAGGCTTATGTTTTGTAACATTGGATCACCAGGAAAGCGTGACTGGGAGGTGCCCATTTTCAGCAGAAGCCCACAGAAATAATCTCTGAAATATTTCAAAAACATTTTAAGAACAATAATTTTATGAAATTCAAAAGTAATACAAAGATATCTACAATGGAAATAATTATACCAAGTTACAAATAATGTGATGACACTGGTTAAAAACAGATACAACTATCTGACAATAATTGAATATTTAGAGAAATGTTAGCAAGTTTGTGCAAGTTAAAGGTAATTTAGTATAATATAAACACAAATTGAAATGCAAAGTGAGAGGGAAAAACAAGGACATGACATATTTAGATATAGACTGAAGAAATGTGCACAAACTGGGATAAATATGCCCTTGGAAAAGCAAAATCCAAATATAAAACAAAAATGACCAATGGAATAACACACCAGCTGAAGTTAACAACTTGTTTTATTACCAAACAAATAAAATAGGTAAGCACTTTCACTTTTGCTTTATCAGACCATATACACAAAGAGAAGAGCACCCATAGCTTATAGGCAAGCCAATTACTAAGCAACCAATCACATGCTAGGGATCACAGTTAAAGGAGAAAGACATAATAAAACCACAGCTTGTGTAAAATTCTATCCATATCTGCAGGAACAACATATGGTGACCAGTACCCTCAGCTGCTTTCAAGATGGTAGAAGATCGACTTGGAGGTGAGCTACAATTATTTAAAGTTACTAATTGACTTTTTCAAACCTGAGGAGGATGTATTAGTGCAGAGAATTAATGCACAACAGACTGAGTTGTATAAGTGTTTTCCAGAATGTTTGGTAGACTCCTCCATAGATAAACTTGTGGATACTGCACTTTTATATGAAAGGAAGTTGTTACAACAGAAACATTTGAAAATGGATAGGGACACCAGAGACCTCAAATTGGGCAATGTTTTCACTTGGCCCAGAAATAACAATTGCCAACAGAATGACTCACGTATAGCCCCTGGGCATAGATATAATAACAACAGGAATGTTGAGTCACATACAGATGCAGCAGGGCACCCAAATAGTAATAGCAATACACCTGCACCTAGTAGTTCTTTGAACCCTTGTAGTGCTACTCCTCATAGAGAACTTGATAATACTATAATTGACAATTCTACTGATACCTGTCCAGATGTATCCAAGCCCGATTAAATTAATGGAACAAATGGGTTACAGGGTGTGGTAACCCTGGTCTTTGGGAATGATGTTTGCAGGAAAATTCCTAATAATCAGAACATTAGCTTCAATGGCAGAAATTCCAGTTCCAGCAACAATTCCATGTGTTTTCCTTTACCCATTGCCAATGCACAATGGTCCAGCACTGACCAGTTACAGAGCAGAGGGAGAACAAAAAGGAAACTACCGGTAGAGCAAAGTATTAACCAGTCACTGAAAAAGATGTGGAGGGACACAGCAACTTAAATGTGTAAAATTTGTCTTAGAGATCCCTCATTCCCTCTGAGCTGAGTGTACTGGGTAGGGGTCTCTCTTTTATACCCATGCAGCACGGTGACTTGATTGACAATATTTTAGATATTAAAATGTTTGCAAGAAATGTGCCACTAAAGATACAGTTTGGTGACACAATCAGTATGAATTCTATGCATATGGACATGTTTAAGAAACCTAGTTTATATATGCCTACCCTACACCCTCTGTTGGAAGGTTTTGTTAAGCTTATTGAAAATGATTTGCATGAAGCTTTTAGTAATAACAGAGGTAGCTATAGTAATAACTTCTATATAGAAATTGGCATTGAAAAAAACTGTGTGATGATTACACCACGGCCATTAGACCAGCCAACAAAGGTGGCTCCATTGTAGTTATGGATAGGCATGATTACTTTCAATCTATGAAACAGATGTTGGGTGACAGTGAACATTATAATTTTGTTGCTAAAAGTGATATACATTTTCTTAAATTGAGAATAGACAATATGCTAATAGAATGCCTGAATGATAAGAAAATCAATTATGAACTGTATAATTATTTTTTTGTTAATGAGCCCCTGATACCTGTTATACAGGGTTTGCCTAAAGTCCACAAGGATAGCCTTAAACCACCAATGAGGCCCATTGTGGCTGGTTGGGGTTGGGTTACTGAATCCTTCTCCATTTTTGTAGAGAAACACTTATGTCCCTTTCTGGATAAGAATCAAATAGTGCTCAAGGATTCCAAGCAATTCCTTCGGAACCTGTTTGAGTACATTAAGACACAGCCCCTTAGTAAGAGATATTTTCTAGTGATGATGGACATACAGTCTCTCTTTACAATAATTTCTAATTGCACTGGGCTGACATATGTTAAGAGGTATCTTAATAAATACAGCCGTTATGACCAAGCTTTACTTGAGTTATTACAACTCAGTATGAGATTAGTCCTTGAGAACAACATTTTTGTTTTTGATGGAATCTTCTGCCAACAAAAGGATGGTGTAGCGATAGGTACATCCAGTGCCAACAGCTACACCAACAAGGTTATGGCATGCTGGGAGGAGGAATGTCTTGCTCCACCTCTGTCTTTCAATGGTATACTTCATTTTACCGTAGATTTGTAGATGATTTGTTTTTTATTTGGAGAAGTGGGGTTGAGGACTTGATTGAGTTTCATCATGACCTAAATTTGACCACCAACTTTTTGAAGTTTTCTTTGATATATTCAGAGATACAGATTGAATTCCTGGATTTACTTATAAACAGACAAGCAGATGGGTCATTGTGCACAGGAATTTATAGAAAGCCATGTAATAGGAACTCTTTGCTCAACAGATGCAGTATGCACCCTCCTCATGTGTTCAGAAGCATAGTGAAGGGACAGGAAGCTTTAAGCCTCCAGATTAAATGGGGCAAAAGAAGGATTCAATTGGGCACTTTCTCAGCTAAGGGGTAGGCTAAGGGATAGAGGTTATAAGGAAGGAGAGATTGATGCGGTACTAACCACCATCCCCCTCCTTAGGGCTAATATAGCGAAACCATATTTTTCTGAACAGGATGGGACAATGCACACCCCTTACCCATTGTATATGCCAGCATTTCTATTCCTCTTAGCTATACCACAGATTCCAGAATGACTATGAACATCATTAGGAAACACTGAAGCTTGTTAAACACTGACTCCAGTATTAAAAGAATAGTAGGTGACACACCTAGATTTCTTTACAAGAACAAGAAGAACTTGAAAAGGTTGTTGTGTTATCCAGACAGCCACAAGCATGATGTGATTGGGATTGAAGGGACCATGAAACCTTGTGGTAATTGCAACCTTTGCAGTTTCATAGACAGAAGTGGATGCTTTGAGCACCCTGACACTGGTCACAAGTTTAATTTTAGGATAGGGGCTACCTGTATGACTACACATGTCATCTTTCTTGCTTATTGCATGCTCTGTAAAGCATTTTATTTTGGGAAAAATGATATAACCTTGAGGGATAGAATTAGAGAACACTTATATAGCATGCACTGTGCCTCTACCATGAATGCCCTCTCTAAACATGTGATCAATACTAACAACAGTCATACCTTCAGGTTCATGTTTATTGACAGAATTTATCCCAGCATTAGAGGTGGTGACATCAGGAATCTAACCAAAACCAGGGAGGTTAGATGGATGATAAGACTGAGTGCTGATCAGGGTAGTGGGCTTAATGAGAAAGTCCCACTTAGACCCATTCTGAAGGGGACATAGTCTTAGGAGTTAAAGACTTTTTTATATTTTTTGCTTATTTCTGTTTTTTTAAATTTTTGTCTTTATGTGTTTATTTTATGACATTGATGTTTTTCTGCATGTTGAATTTTTTTAATTCATTTTTCAAGCATTTTGGAGAAGGGGTATAAGACTGCTGTAGAGCTAAAGTTAATGATGTCTGTTGACTTTCCTGCTTTATGTAGAGCGATAATGTGTGATTTTTTTTTTCAGAGAGAGGAAACATTGCATTCCTGGATTGACGTATTTATAAGGATTAAGATGGGAGAGGCAATGCTATTGATGGGTATTTTAAGGTACTTGCTTGGAAGGTCATCAGCTGAAGTAGAGCATGGCTTGAGTTTGTTTAAGAGTAGTTTTATATAAGATGTGGGTACAGGTTTGAAGGAGAGCATGGATATGGTGATATATGGCTGTTGGGCAGGGTTGGGATTAGTTGCTGGGAAATCCTTTGTTAGCAACACTATACTATCTATGAAATAAGAGTTGAATTCTATTGTAGTTTGGAGTGGCTAATTATTGTGACAGGGTTAAGGCTAAAGTTTTGGCCAGGAGGTAAGATTTCTTTAATGGTTGGCCAGAATTTTTTTAGGGTTATGTTTACTATTGTTCTGAATGTTGTTTTTGTACAGTCTTTTTTCTTTTATTATGGTTGCAGAGCATTCTGATGTTTTCGAGATATTATGATGTTTTATATTTTTTGCCATTCTTTACATGCTTTTTCTCTATCCTGCAATAGCATTCTAGTGTTTTTGGTTAGCCAGATTTGGTCATCGTGTTTATACCATAGTTAGGAAATCCTACTACTTGACCCAGTTAATAAGCAGTGCAATATGTTCAAGAGTCAAAGAAATCATCCCACCCCCTATACCTTCACTTATCAGACTCATTATTGAATGCAAAGACCCCTTTGGTATGCACAGATCCAACCATATCACTCATCTGGAAAGGTTCCAAAGATTTTTAACCAAGTAAATTAAAGGTCATAAATTCTTTAATTGTCCTGAAGGGTGATCACAACTATCCTTATACTTAGAAGCCTTCCAAATGCTGTGTGGTGACCTGTATCAGCTTTTTGAGCCATGAAAACCCAGTCCTATATGAATTCATATCTCTTTGTAAAACTAGTGCTTCTGCAAACTCCCACACTAAAGTCCTCAATCTACACCAAAAGGTAAGCAAGACTTTTTTTCAGTCTATGGAATAAGTTCTCACTGCAAGTCAAACTGCTTTGTATACCTATATGGATAGTCTTATGACTGGATTGGTTGACACACATTTACTCCATGCTTATCATGTAAGGTCTTGCTCAGTTTAGGAGGTAGCAATATTAAGTGCTTGACAAGGGTGGCAAGAACATTTAAGTTTGTCTCCTTAAAGGTGATAATGGCTAGACATCTTTTGGTTCCTGTAATCACTTTCCCAGCATTATTCAAATGTTCCTATGTATTAAGCCGTCCAATCCTCACTTTGTTTTCCTTTGTTCCCTTATGTCTCTAGATAATGCTTTATTTCTTATTTTGACTAACTGGACTACCATTTCCTCAATTTGGATTTTAACATTCTGGATTGTTTTACTGCTTTCCTTTTGTTTTGTTTGGTTTTGGCATAGCTCACTGTGTGTTGAGTGACATTTTTTCTTGTATATCTTAAATGCAGGATTTTTCCTTAACACTAACTGCTGTGCCTGCTGAGGGCCACATTTTTCCTTCCTTTTATTTCATACAGCCACATGTGAATAAAAAAAGAATGGTATTATAAGCCATCTAGAAACGTTGACCCCATTATTTCCACTTAGAAATTTGCATCACCAATGTAGGATTTCAACAACCTCTTAAAATCAAGTAATGATTCACTAAACCAATCTGATGTAGAGGCTTCTTTCAATGTAGCTGATTGATTTCATCTTATTTTGATATCTGAAAGCAGGAGTCCTTAAGTGTCTTCTATGCATGAGAGTCAGTGAGTAGACTTTCCAGTTCTGGAAGCATTGACAGAGCCTGCAGAGTTAGCTTGATAGATTCTATGCAGAGTTGCAGCCAGTGAAAAGCAATTCAAATGATACAAGCCTACTGGGAAGTGAACAGACCTGGGATGGAGTAGAGACTAGGACTTCTATGGAAAACAGATACAATGCCAGTATTTATTTTATCTTCAATGTAATTTATAAATGAAATAAAAGATGGAAACCTTGAAGGACAAAACATTTGTATAGAAAATCATTTTGACAAGGGCAATACAAATCTCCATAGCTTTCTTCCTGTCTTTACACATAGTGAGCTCTGTAAACAATATGCTTTGGGGGACCTCTTTTTTGAGATGTCTCTGTAGACAATATGCTTTATAAGGCCTCTTTGTTGAGATGTCTAGTGGTGGATGGACAAGCCAGGTGAATGCCTAGGCAAATATTCAGAACTTGCAAAATTGCATATGAAGTTAAACTTGAATTAGAGCTGGGGGAATGTTGAACTAGTCACTGTGAAAGGTTGGGTCAATGAAGAAAACTCTATAATTATGTATCTCTTGTCCTCACTGTAATGTACACAAAGTCAAAAGAGTAAAGGATACAAATTCATCTGCCATCTTCGTAGATGTCCTCTTGCAGAACCTGAATGGCAAACCACAAACTTTCCTTCATCTTTCCTTCACCTCTCCAAAAAATGTAGCGTCATATTCTTCTATTCACTTCTATCTGAACAATTACCCTTATCCGTTTCCTATTACCCTCTTGATGTCAGACTCCTGTTACATGCTACTAAATGTATATTATATGCATGTCCCATTGACTTTGTTTAGTTATATTGCTAGTTTAAATGTACTCTACTACTAGTAGCTCTTTTCATCATTGTTGAATTTCAATGTAGCATTTGCATGCAGCTTTTTTATTAGCTTATTGTCCTACTCCTTTCTGGAGCTTTTCTCCACAAGACTCCACTGAAAAAGGACTTTTAGGTCAGTCAGTATTAATCTCCTGATGAGGCTGAGTTATTGGCAAAACCACTGTCTTGTTCAGTCCATGGTGGCTGTTTAATGCATTTGAATTAAACTTAAATTCATTTTGAAATTGCTTTTTTGTGCCAGAACTATTCTTTGCTTGGTTATATCTGTCAATTTATTTATCTATCTATCTATCTATCTATCTATCTATATGATATACATATACTTGTGTGTCCATATACAGAGTTGGATCCAGCACTTGGTGACCTAGGCTGTTGGCTAGGGTCTACTGGCCAGGGGTCTAGGTGCCTGCCACAAGCCACAACAATTAAAAAAAATGACATCCTTTTTAAGACCGCTATCTGTGTCACAAATTTACGTGTGTGTGTGTGTGTGTGTGTGTGTGTGTGTGTGTGTGTGTGTGTGTGTGTGTGTGTGTGTGTGTGTGTGCAATGCCCTAGGTTAGTCAATGTACACAGACTCAAACCATGTACCTTGGTTACAGGAGACAAGAGCCTAAATCATCTACACTGACCATACCTCTCAGTCTGGATAAAGCCATAAATAATGGGGTGACAAAGACCCAAAAATTTGGAAAGATTTTAAATATTGCTCTTATAAACTTAGACTGTAGTTAGAATAACAGGTTTATGTTAGCTTGCATTTTCTGAAGGATATGAAGTCTGAAACTCAAATGTATGTCACTATTTAGTGACTTCAATCCTCTAGTTTGCCAGAAAAGCACACATTTTAAGAGGAACAGACAAAAATTATGAAACAAAAATCTAGACATTCTGCAGAAATCTGGACAGTTGAGAAGTATGACATCAACTAAGCGTTTTTTTTTCAGGAATTATGCCTTTTTCAGTGCATTTTCAAGGAATTGTGAGCTTCAGTGCATTTTCAAGGAATAGTGAGCTTCAAGAGAACAGTTTACTGCTGCTCATGGGAAGTCAGTTTTCAATGTACAACTATTTTGTGTAGCAAATGATTATCACTGTGCTATCATAGTCTGAAAGCAGTGTTAGTAGCACAACAGGAAGCATACTTGCTTTTGATGCAGAAGGCTGTGGGTTCTCCCACAACATATAGATTGATTGCTGATACTGTATTCTGCAGTAAGAAGGGGGGGGGGGTGCAGTCTTGATCCTGAGAGTGTGTTCCTTCTGATGAGATGCCTATTAACTATGAACCTGTAGTCAGTTTGTCATCCATTCCCACTTCCAATATTCCAGTTTACCAATTTATTTTTTTTTAGTATAACATAGGCAATTTAACCTTCACGGGCAGCAGGTACTGAAATTATAGATGAAACACTGAAATATAAAGTTGTTTGCTAGCAGCAATCTCTTCATTAGTTACAGATCTCTTTAATGTGGAATTATTCAAATGACTTTTACTTCTGCAGAAATTGTACATATTGACTGATATTAGTAGGTTGTAATGACAGGCGTTTGAGTGGTCTTTTATGGTTGAAATGTTCTGAAATGGGCAGTTTTATCATTATTGGTTCAGACCTTTTGTTTCATTGCTTACTGAAAAATGTTCAAAACTACAAATTTAAAACACTCTAACAAGTGGTACTGTATTATACAAGAAATATAATTTAATTTAGTCAGCAACGTAAATCAAAGATCACATACATGTATGCATGTCCCTAAAAATGTGTGCAAGGAGCCTATGGTTTGAAAACAGCCCAAAGATAAACTTAATCTGCCACTGCCCAGATACACTTTCTTTGAATGTGGGTTTCGATTCCATTTCAATCAATATGAGTTTCAAGGGAAGAGAAGTTTACTGTTAATCCTAAATCTGTTTTCATTGTGCGACTTTATTTATTTATTTATTTATTTTTTAGCAAACGTCTATTAGTGTTTGTGCTATAAATTTGAAATCAAAGTTTTAAATTAAATCCAAGTATCTATAATCATCGTGTGTGTGTGTGTGTGTGTGTGTGTGTATATATATATATATATATATATATATATATATATATATATATATATATATATATATATATATATACATATATATATATATATATAAAATGGTAAAGTATAGCACTTGAAGATCTAAATTAAAATTGCACAGTATACACAATGTTGAGATTGTTGATACAGAGGAACCTTCCATTTTAGAATGCAGCTGCAAAAAAATTATGAAATCTTGCATATTTCTTCAGTATAAAAGTTTAGAAGTAAATGTATAGTTAAGCTGGGAAAGTGCCATTTGGATGAATGCAGTTTCAGTGAATGTAAAAAGACCGAGTGCCATTCACAGAAATTTCTTTCACAAGCAGTAGGGTTTGCTTTTTTTCTCCATGTTGTATGACCTCAGAGTTGGCACATATATCTAAGTCCGGGGGTGACAGGGGTGTCCCACCAAATAAGGGTTGCAGGTGGGATTGCCCTCTTGCAAAAATGTTGTGGTAATGTTCACTGAAGGTAGTTTTGGTGAACAGTTTTTGATTTGTTTCCATTTGCTGAAATTAACTTCTGCAAATCAACAAGAACCTGTTAAGCTTATTGAGGTTTGAGGTATTATATGGATTACACCAATAAGATATTTTGTGTGCCGTTTTAGATACTAGTGAAGGTTGGATTGCTTTCTTGATGAGGAGCAGATCATTCTTGCCTTCTCTGTCCCACGAGTATCGTACCTCAATGTCTGGAAATTGCTTTCAGTAAGGGAGGTTTTCAGAAGCTGATATGAAGACATTGTATCTGATTTCTTGACAGAAACCTTGCATGCAATGCTTGTGGTTTATTACTGATGCTGTAAATGCAGGGGGGACTTGTTTTAAGTCATTGTGCATGTGTAGATTAAATAGATTTCTGGATGACAGAAAAGGTATCTAATCATAAGTGCCGATTCTATGTCCAGGGTTAGGTTGAATGTCCCATCACCTAGAAAGTGCTTGTGATTCTTGGAAGAAGAATGTGTAATATACATGATACTTTCTCCAGAATAAATTGCTTGTTTTATTAAGTTGATAATTAGCCATGTCTCTCGATATGATAAGGTTAAAGAATCATAATGCTTATATCACCAAGTATCTGGCATGATCTCTTGGATATGCTGTTCAGTTTGTGTATATAATAAATGGTAGCACCTGCCATTAGTCTTAAGATATGACTGTTCCAATACCAGAGAAAGGTAATTAAGATTATACAGCAAAAACTGTGAATGACAAGTTGTTGTAAATCTGTAGTAATTAATGTCTGTCTTCAAACAGATGATGAAAAGAATGTAGGTAGGTGGTGAAATGCAGAATATGGAATATAAGAAACCGCAACAAGTGCAGAGCAGTAGGTTAGGGGAAATGAAAGATATCCAAGAGTACATGATCTTAAAAAAGGATATAGTAAGTTGGGTAGCTATGTATTTGGAACTAAAATTATGTTAAGAATAATGTTAGTATTAATGTTAAAGGAGCCACTGACATTCCTAACTTTTTTTCTCATAAAATACCTGTTTACAGAATTCAAGTTCACCTGTTGCTTTCTGTCTAAAATTGTAGCAGTGTATTTCTGTTTGATTATTTTATGGATGCTTAACAATTACCTACATTATAATGTGTATAGAATACCAGCTGGAGCCCAGAACACTTATTTTATTTTTTAAAAAAGTTATATTGTTATCTGCTTATAACTGTTGTGGTTGATTATTGTGCATACCAATGTTTTGCATTAAAAAAAAAAAAAAAAACTTGAAGCACTGCATGCCTGGACTCAGACTGCTCTATATAGTTTAGCTTTGGCTAGGGTTTAAAACCTAGGATCAGGGTGTCAGGTAATATGATAACTCATTCATGATGATCATATCTATGGCATATATTGGGTGTCTAGGTATGCACGAATGCTGGCTACAGGCTAGTATAATATATACATACATCTACATAATTTTCTTACAATGGAAGCTTAATGCACTGTAACAAAGTTTGAGGTTATTGGCTGTGTTAAATTAAGAGAGGCTGTTATCATTGCTAGCCTTGAGTTGTACATTTTAAGTGCTATAAATGAATATATTTCTGAGTAAAAGTGGTTAAATTTAGTATAGTTTGTACAATACTGCTTGTACAACCATCTGCCTTAAAACATTTATTTTTGCCTAGGGGTGCACTATTAATTATAGAACTTTATTAACTATTGTAACTTTAACTTCAAATGTTAAAAATGGTTTTTAGGCTGCCCTTAAGATAATGGTGCCCTGCAAGTTGTGTTATATAGGTACTCCTGGTTAAATCTATCAAGCTTTATTGGCCAAATTAAAAAAGGTAAACACCATTTTCTTATTCTCTTTTATAGTTGTCAGTATATTTTCTAGGTATTACATCTTTTATTGTTAGTTTCAAATTGGTCTGCAAATCAATCAAAGAAGCAATGTAAGGACTACATTTTTACATTGCACAGCTTTTTGTTTGGATTAGCTGCTGTAGAAATGTAAATGAAAAACATGACACTGATAAAGGGGTCCAGTATCTGTCAGCCTGAGATGACATGATCAAAAGACATTGATGCTTTGCCAGAGATGGTCTTCATCTGTTACCCCTGGGATTTCGGCTACTGGCTAAGGCTCTTGCCATCCCCATAGTGCCCTTTTTAGGCAGTGTCTCAAGGACAAAATTCCCAATGTAAAAACTCCATCTAAAAGCAACCTAAAGGTTATACTGCTGAATGCTGGGAGTCTTAACATGAAACTGCACTCACTGGAAGCTGTCCTCACCTTAGAAGATGCAGACATTTTTGCAGTTATGGAGACCTGGTTCAAGGCTATAGAGAGGACCCTAGCCATACTGGGTTGCACCTCATTCCACACATTCAGACCACAAACTGAATGTGAGAACTAAAGGAGGCAGTGTATCAATATTTATTTAAGATAAATACACCTCCAGATTGCTTAAACAGTATGATTCCCTGGAAATACTTCACATGCAATTAACTGTTGGTAGGACACCTATTCAAGTCATTGCCAGCTACAGGACTCCCTCCATGAATCAGAACACCCACTCTGCCTATTTGGATCTCCTTAAGTCTATCAAGATACTTCCAAATACCATGGTTTTGGGCAACTTTAACTACCCATCCATTGACTGGGTAAGTTATTCATGCTCAAACTCACTTGCCCAAAGGTTCCTCAACTTCATTAACTCCAATGCCCTGGACCAGCTGGTTGACAATCCCACAAGGGGTGCTAGAATCCTGGATCTGGTGCTTACCAATATGGTGGACCACTGTAGTACCCCCACTTTGAGGTCTTCCCTATTGATATCTGACCACAAACCAGTCTCATTCAAAGTAATTATCACACCTGATCCCCCCATCAGCAACTGAACTAAAAAAAAAGCTTTTCCAAAGCATATTATAGCCTCTTACAGGATGGTGTAAATAGCTTCACTGCATCTGATCTTCAGATGGAACTGCCAAGTTCTACACCAATGCTTTATACAAACACCTGTATGATTGCATTGACTTAGCCATACCTGATAGGACCAAAACAACTTCCTCAAGGACGAGCAAACCTGGCTGGTGGACAACTGCCATTAACAGGCTTTACAATAAGAGGAAGAAATCACTGACTAAATGTAAGAGGGAGTGAGCCCTATATTGGAAACTCTCACTCATCAGCTTAAACAAGCAAATAAGACTTCTTGTGAAGTCCTCCAAAACAAACTGTAAATCCAACTTAGCTTCCTCAACTAAGGCAACCATAAGCCATTCTTTAGTTACATCCATAACATAAAAGGAAAGGCCCATATCTGTACTGAACTGGTAGTTAATGATATCACATGTACTGAGCCTGTGGACATAGCTAACCTGTTAGCTGACAGATTTTGTGAAAACTTCACTCTCCTGTCCCTACCACATGTAACCCATGACATCCCTACCACCTGTTCCCTACCTTGTTTCTCTAAACAGCAAGTTGTAAGTGCCCTCTGTAAGGCCAAAAACACAGCATCTATGGGACATGATAATATCCCAGGCTGTGTCCTACATGGGCTCCAACAAGAATTAGCCATACTATTTGGTACTCTTTTCAGTCATAGTCTAAGCACCAGCTTCATCCCAGCTGAATGGAAAATGACCGCTATTATCCCCATGCACAAAAGTGGTGTTTCCACTGACCCCAGGAACTATAGGCCTATTAGCCTGACTAGCCTTATCTTCAAGGCCATGGAGTGAATCATGATGGACCTTATCAACAAAGATATAGATAATCTCCAAACACTTGACCCTACTCTATTTGGATTTGTCAAAGGGAGATCATGCCTGTTAAACCTGATGGACTTTTTTGAGACAGTAATCAAGGCCTGGATGAGGGGAAATCTGTGCATACAGACTAGCTAGACTTAGCCAAGACTGTTGACACTATCCCCCACTCAGGCATAATTGACAAACTCAATCCAGCTAGGTATCAACCCTTATATCATTAGATGATTTGCTAAATGGCTCACTGATAAAACCCATATAGTCAAAATAGGGGAATCCACCTCCAACAACAGACCTGTAACATGTTTCACAAGGATCAGTCCTGGGACCTCAACTGTTTGGAATCTATTTCTCTGAAGTATAAGCAAAAACTAAAGGTCTGTGGCTGACAGAGTTTGCTGATGACTGCAAACTTTGTGCCGTCATAGAATCTCCAAATGATGTTGACATCCTAGAAGAGGGTCTTACACAAACAAATGATTGGTGCTAAAGTCATGACCTTAAACTCAATGTAAAAAAAAATGTATTATCATCCCTTTTGGTAAAAGTGATGTTCCTGCTAACTACCACATCAGTAGCAACACCCTAAGTTGCACTTAGTGGTGACAGACCTGGGCACACAAGTTGACAGCAACCTTACTTTTGATCACCATGTCACTACAGTGGTAAGAAGGGCTTTCTATATCCATCATCTCATAAGTAAGACCATTGCCTCCAGAAAAAAAAGAATTTATAACCTCCCTGTACTCTTCCATCATCAGGCCCATAATTGAGTACAATGCCCCTTTTTGGTATATACCTTTTTGAAGCACCTGGAGCAATTGGAGAGACCACAAAGGTTCTTCACAAGGATAATTCAAGGTCTTCAGTATCTGTCCTATGTGGATCACCTGAAACCACTGTCACTTTATTCTGTTTCATATAGACTATCTAGAAGTGATCTCTGCCTTGCATTCAAGGCAATCTTTGACCCTGCTTTATTGGAAATGCTGCATGTCCATAAATCAAATGGTACGTTGGTTACTCGCTCTAAAGATCTTAGCTTGGTATGTGACATTAATTGAACCTGCTGGAGGGACAGATTTGTCTACCAGAGGTTACCACACCTTTGAAACAGACTCCCACTTCATGTCAAACAGAGCACCTCACTGGCCCTCTTCAAACGCAATCTGGATGATTGGATGGGCAACCAGGGGTACCACCTGTGTCCCTCTTGGACAGGGGCAATGGGTGCTGATCATGTAAATAAGGATAGAACTTGGCTAGGCTTGTAAGGGCCCTAGGGCGATTAGTCTAGTAACTTCATATGATCTATGCTCCTATGATCCTATAATCTAGGCATAATGAAATTTATGGAAGATGAAATACCATTCATTTTGCTCTTGCTTCTTAGAACGTGTGACTTAGCAGCATAGTTGATTTAAAGTGCAGTCTAATCAAGTGTGGGTTTCTGTCCTTGTTGGAAAGCTGACTGACTTTCTGGTAGAAAATATATTGTCCCCACTCTTTTGTAACTCTTTTTGGATTTAAAACAAAGGTGGGCATTACTATAGCAATAACCCACGCCTGGGTGTGGGTAATGCTGGATTTACCCACGGTTGGCGTGGTAAAGCCAACCATGGGTAAATACAGCATTACTCACACCCAGAAGTGGGTTATTGCTATTATACCATGACATTATTTAAGAAAAGAAACTATTACTTTTCTTAAATAATAGCATAGTATAATGCCTGTTTACTGCCCTTCCGCAGATGTCTGGCATCCGCGGCAGTTCTGATGTACTGCGCCGCGCAGTACATCAGAGTTGTATAGCAACGGAGAAAGCAAGATCTCCGTTGCTTTTTACTGTTTAAGCTATGTTAAATGGGTTTAACATAGCGAGACAGTTTTAAAATAAGCAACGGAGATGTCCGTTGTTATTTTAACTGTCTCGCTATGTTAAACCCATTTAACATAGCGAAACAGTAAAAAGCAATGGAGATCTTGCTTTCTCCGTTGCTTTTTTAAACCTGTCTCGCTATGTTAAATGGGTTTAGCATAGCGAGACAGCTTTAAAATAAGCAACGGAGATCTCCGTTGCTTATTTTAAAGCTGTCTCGCTATGTTAAACCCATTTAACATAGCGAGACAGTGTTTTAAAAGTAGAGTTATACTAATGGAAAAAAGTCTGGGCGACCGGACCTTTTTCCATTAGTATAACTCGATTTACAATGTGCATGCTGGCCAATCAGCGTGCACGTTTTGGGGGGGGTCATGGTATAATTAAGATTAATGAAACTATTCTCAAATATTAATCCCCCTTACCACAACTAACCCCTCTTAAATATGCCAGTAATAATATAATTTGATCTCTTTGGCATTCCTCCATATAGAACTAAAAAAATAAAATTTTTTCTACACAAGCAACTAATTACTTATTCATATACTTGTCTGCTACCACACAGAACATGCATACAAACTACCGGATTGACCTAGACACATTATGTTTTAATCTTTTACTAAATAGCTCACCTTACCACATTATGCAGCCCCCTACAACACACCTTGTACAGTTACCCCTCCTATCATTTTTGATAGTCTTTCCCCTCACTCTAGAATACTTGGTTAAAGTAAAAGCATGAAAGCCTGTAATCCACACATGATGTACCAAACAAAAAAACATACCTACTCTATAACCACATTCAGCTTCTTATCTGCTCCATTTCTATACATTAAACAGACAAAGGCTCACCCAGACTCTGCTACAATTTGCTGTGAGGGAAAGGTTAGTTTGCTTTTTATTTGTTATATTTTGTATTACTTTATTACCTTTTTCTATTTTGTATACTGTGATTTGTTTTCTTTACACTGTGTTTTACTTGTATTCTGCTTTTAACTGCATATTAAAACTTGAAAAGAGACCACAGCTCTGTCTCTTGTGAGTCAGACAGAAATGTTTCCCATCCTCCCATCAGGTTACTGTTGTGTACTTAAACACCACTGTCTTTCTAGTTGACTGCCCCTTATGTTAATTTGGCCATATATCTCATTTCCTCTCTGCTTTTACTGGCTGGTGTGAGTAAGCACAAAATTATCATTTAGTGAAATCACTCCCCTTCAACTATTTAAATGTATTGCCCATCCTACTATATTCCATAGTAGCAGAATACAAAAGTGACCATAGGTTCATAGGTTCCTAGGCTGGTACTAGGCTATCAGGCCTAGAGCCTATACAAGCCTAGCCATAACAATTCCCTGGCTATTTCTAACCACACTATTTACTTCCCTGGACCCCTGTCTAGCAGGGCGACTGACGTGATCCCCGGGGTGAATTTCCTTTCTCCCACCCAATCATCAAGGTTCCTTTTGAAGAGGGCCAAAGAGGCGCTCTGCATGACATGTATGGGCAGTCTATTCCAGAGTCTGGGGAGTCTCTGGGTCAGGGACCTATCCCTCCAGCATGTTTTGTTTATTGTGATAACAAGATTTAGATCCCTGGAGCATGTGGCTCTGAGGCATTGGGATTTCTTTAAGTGTAACATGTCCAACAGCTGTGGGTTTGACATGGCCTTGTATGTTAAGCAGAGATCGCCGCGGAGTAGACAATATGCAACTGAGTATAGCTGGAGTTTTTTAAGGCGGTCAGCACAGGGCATCTGCTTTAGGCCTGTGATTCTTTTAGTGAGGTATTTCTGTGGCCTTTCCAGTTGTTGCAGATGTCTTGAGAGGTACATACCAAATGGGACGTTGTATTCTATAATGGGTCTAATGAGGGATGAGTACAGTGAGACAATGACCTCCTTTTTTCTGGATGAAAAGCCCTTAGTGATGAGGTGTGCCACATAGAAGGATTTCCTGATAGTTGTGGCAATGTGGTTATTGAAGGTGAGACCACTGTCCACCTGTGTCCCTAAGTCTCTTATCACACTTTCGGTGTTTAGTGTACTGCCACCTATGTGATAATTCATGGGTATATGTTTTTTCCCAAAGGGGATAACTATACATTCCTTGGCATTGAGCTTGAGCCCATGGCTCTGGCACCAAGCATCTGTTTCTGTAAGGCCCTTTTATAGAGTATCCACATAATTTGAGGATTCAATAATGGCTCCCAGTTTGCAAGTCATCTGCAAACTTTGTTAGCCAGAGTCCCTTAGTGTTGGCCTGTACTTCAGAGAAGTAGATGCCAAACAAGAGAGGTCCCAGGACTGAACCCTGAGGTACTTCAATTGTCACTTGTCTGGAGGTGGATTTGGAGTCAGCTACTTTTACAGAGTGGGTTCTGTCAGTAAGCCAGTTGGCAACCCCTCGAGTGACGTAGGGATTAATGCCCAGCTTAGTAAGTTTATCTATGATTTCAGAGAGGGATATGCTGTCAAAGGCATTGGTAAGTCCAGATAGGCTGTGTGGACTGCCTTACCCTCATCCACAGCTCTGAAGACTGATTTAAAGAAGTCAATAAGGTTCAGGAGACAAGATTGGCCCTTCACGAACCCAAACTGGGTGGGGTCCAGTGTTTTAAGGTTGCCAATGTCTTTGTTTATAAGTTCCGTGACAATACGTTCCTTGGCCTTGCAGATCAGGCTCATAAGACTGATGGGGCAGTAGTTCCTGGGATCCAAAGTGGATTTTCCCTTGTGGAGTGGGATAACTGTAGCTGTGCACTACTCAGTGGGCACAAAGCCTGAGGTGAGGGTATGATTAAACATGACACTTAGGTGAGGTGCCAGTTCATTGTGTAGTTCGTGTAGTACACAGCCCGGGATGTCATCTGGTCCCATGGATGCTGTATTCTTAGCTTTGGAGAGTGTGTTTTTTTACCAGTGTGGCCATTATTACCAGAATTTGGCAATCTTCCAGTATTGAGATGGGCCATTTAGGGGGTGAGAGGGGGTGAAGATGGTACTGAATCGATCTGCCAGGATATTGGCAATATCCTTGGGATCAATATATTTAATGCCATTCTGTTGTAGCTCAGAGCAGATCTGAGCATTGCCATTTAGATTCTTGACATAGTTATAGAATGCCTTGTGGCTGTCTTTGGAATCTTTGGCAATTTTATTTTTGTAACTAGCTTTGGAGGATTTTATGAGGGATCTCAACTTCTTACTGAGGCTGGTAAGGGAGTTTTTTGCATCCTGGGAATTTCCTTTTTTCTGCAACAGTTTATTTCTTTTGTTGTAGTTTATTTATGGCAGGGGATCACCAGATCGGCTTCCTTTTTGTGGAGGAGAGCATCTTGATGCATGAGTGGATGTGCTCGTACAGTGCCTTAGTGTAGGACTCAGCAGTCGAACTTTCAGGTCCCATTTGCATGGGTGTCATGAAGTTTGTAACTTCTGACTTGAGTAGCATGAAGTTGGCCTTGGAGAAGTTTTTTTTATGGAGGTTACCTTACTGGGGGGTGGGGGTGGGATGTGGATGTTAAGGGTGATTAGCTTATGGTCTGATCTGACCAACAAGGGGGTGACCATAGGTGTGGAGCATTGATTTCCCATGTTGGTAATGACCAGGTCTAGGATATTGGAGCCCCTGGTGAGACTATGGATTAGTTGATCCAGGGCATTGGAATTTATGAATTCCAAGAACCGTTGGGCAAAGGTGTTGTTGCACCCCCTTTCAATCTATCTTGCTATTTTAAAAATAGTGACTGTCCACTAAAACTTAACTTTTTAGACAGGTAAAATTTAAGTTAAGTACTTTCACATCTAACTCCTCTAGTGCACTGTAGTGTTTAGGATAAACCATTTATTTCATCTTACCTTTAAGCATCTGTTGCAAGACCACTAGTTATTGGAGAGCCCACATTCTGTCTCTTGGTAGTCATCTTGGGATTAGTGCTTTTGTTTTCTCCTGGTGAGAGAAGGAGTGCAGTTACATTATTTCCTGTAGACTGCTGATCACCAGAAAGCTTAATAACTGCTTTATAGGGAACATCTTAGAATCTGTGCTTATATTCTGATCCTAGTAAGAGTAGGAGTGGAGTGCATTGATTCCTGATTCTTTCTAGTTGCAGAGTGAGTGTCTGTGCTTAACGCACCTGATTGGTCTGGTTGCTATTTGAGGCATCTACCAGAAAAAGGCTACAAGCCTGCAGACCCTTGCATCATCTGGGGACAAAACTGTGGATCACCAAACAGGCTATGGCTTGCTTCTCTTTTTGGGATTGGTGCTAACATTTTGCTTCTGGTGAGAGAAGAAGCAAAGGAGTATTGTATCCCAACAGGGTGAAGTTGTGCTGAGACCAGCATTAGTAGTAGCCAGGCAGTACCCATTCATGCAACTCCCCTCTTTTCATCATTATTGACAAGCTAATTCTTTATTTTTCAGTAAGTACTGCTTGATTTCTTTCTAACTTCAGAATATTTGCCTAAATACTTCATCCTTAAATTTCCAGGGTCTATGTATTAGGTTCCCCTCAAGGGCTTTGCAGTGCTCTATACAAACTCAGATACCTTGAGTGACATGTTTTCTGCAAATGGAATATATAAGGAAACAGCTCAAGTGCTTAGTAATAATGACTATCCCTCCTGGCATGTCTAAAGGTCAGTTATCTGTGCTTTCTCCTATTAAACTGGTGAATCTGGGCATTCTGAGGCACTCTAGCAACTGCCTCATGTACACAGACAACCCTCACCTCTTACCTCCCAACACTCAGACTTGTAAGAGATGCACTTATATATCCAAATTGGAAGCTATGCACTCTTAAGCCCAGACCAGAATAGCTAGTCAAGATGAAAAGGTCAACACCTGCACCACACCACATGCAACACATAGCCCTCCAGAACACCTGCCATCACAGCTCTTACATAAAAACACAAACCACACACCCACCATTGCAGAGGCTCTCAGTAGAATTCTACCCAAACAGCAGAGACCTTCAAGGCAGAAATGCACTTGACCAACACAACACAGCACAAACCACAAGACACATAGCTCACCTACACAGTGTACCCCTCAACCTAAGCCCCTAAGGCAAAACAGCTTGCCCAATACACTAATCATAGGTGAATCAATAGTGAGACACACTGATGTCCCACTCGCTAGGTTGAATAAGGAGAAGGTAGTAGTCAGCTGTCTATCAGGTGCCAGAATTCGACACATAACACACACACTCAGGCCACTAAACAACAAGAACACGTATGACTCTGTCACTGTTCATGTGGGTGTGAATGACCTGAGATGCATCTCCCTGGAATACATGAAAAGAGACATGGGGGAGCTGTCGGATTATATGGCCCAAGCAGATATGAGCCTAGCCCTGAGCAGCATCCTACCGTCGCCCAGAATAATACCGCAGTACAAGCAGAAAATGATTGACTTCAACAACTGGCTAAGTTTCTGGTGTCATTCTAAGGGGATAAAGTATCTGTCTGCTTGAGATGACATGACTGACAGACCTCAATGCTTTGCCAGAGATGGCCTGCATCTGTCAACCCTGGGTTCCAGATACTGGCTAAGGCTCTTGCCACCCCTAGAGGGCCTTTTTTAGGCAATGTTCCAAAGACCAAATTACCACTGTAACAGCTATAAATAAATGCAATCTGAGGGTCATGCTGCTCAACACTAGAAGTCTAAATCTCAATATGCACTTGCTCGAAGCACTCCTCAAAATGGAGAACATTGCCATTTGTGCTGTAACAGAGACCTGGTTTAAAGCAGCAGAAAGCACCACTGCACCACCAGGCTATAACTCATTCCACACCTTTCAGCCCCAGAACATGGGCTGAAGCTCCAAAGGCAGTGGTGTCTCCATATTGTTAAAGGATATACGCACCTCCAGACTAGTAGCCCAGCATAATGCATCTGAGATGCTTCATGTACAACTAACATTGGGTAAGAAGGCGATTCAGGTAGTAGCCTGCTATAGGCCCCCAACCATGTCCTAAGATTCTCACTCCATGTTCCTTAGCACCCTGTAAACTATTAGGGTCCAACCTAACAATCTCACACTAGGTGACATCAATTATTCCTCCATCAACTGGGAAAACTACTCATGCACCAATACACTGATCCAACGCTTCCTGGAATTCATCAATTCCAGTGCCCTGGACCAGCTCATTCTTACCACCACTAGAGGAAGCAACATCCTTGACCTGGTTATTACTAACATGGGCAACTGTTGCTCTACTCCAGTAGTCAATTCTTCCCAGGTTAGATCCGACCACAAACTAATCGCCATGGAAATACACATCTCACCCACACTGCCCGCAAAGGTAACCACCATGAAAAACTTCTCCAAAGCTGACTTTGGGCTCCTAAAAACAGAGGTGGCTAAGTTCACGGCACCCATGTCAATGGCAAATAGATACATGACTGCCCAATCATAAACCAGTGCACTGTACGAACATGTACATAAATGCATGGAACTACCCATACTCAACAGAATCAAGATGCTCTCCTCCAAAAAAAGGAAGACAATCTGGTGGTCCTCTGCCATTAATAAACTCTACAACAGAAGGTTCATAGGTTCATAGGTTAGTACTAGGCTATCAGCCCTAGGGCCTATACAAGCCTAGCCATAACAATTCCCTGAATATTTCTTCCCACATTATTTACTTTCCTGGACCCCTGTCTAGCAGGGCGATTGACGTGATCCCTGGGGTGAATTTCCTTTCTCCCATCCAATCGTCAAGGTTCCTCTTGAAGAGGTCCAAAGAGGCACTCTGCTTGACATGTATGGGCAATCTATTCCAGAGTCTGGGGAGTCTCTGGGTCAGGAACCTATCCCTCCAACATGTTTTGTTTATTGTGATGACAAGGTTTAGATCCCTGGAGTGTGTAGCTCTGAGGGATTGGGATTTCTTTAAGTGTAGCATGTCCAACAGCTCTGGGTTTGACATGGCCTTGTATGTTAAGCAGAGATCGCCTCTGAGTAGACGATATGCGACAGAGTATAGCTGGAGTTTTTAAGGCGGTCAGCATAGGGCATCTGCTTTAGGCCTGTGATTCTTTTAGTGAGGTATTTCTGAGGCCTTTCCAGTTGTTGCAGATGTCTTGAGAGGTACATACCAAATGGGGCATTGTATTCTATAATGGGTCTAATGAGGGATGAGTACAGTGGGACAATGACCTCCTTTTTCTGGATGAAAAGCCCTTCGTGATGAGGTGTGCCACATAGAAGGATTTCCTGACTGTTGTGGCGATGTGGTTATTGAAGGTGAGACCACTGTCCACCTGTGTCCCTAAGTCTCTTATCACACTTTCTGTGTTTAGTGTACTGCCACCTATATGGTAATTCATGGATACATGTTTTTCCCAAAGGGATAACAATACATTTCTTGGCATTGAGCTTGAGCCCATGGCTCTGGCACCAAGCATCTGTTTCTGTAAGGCCCTTTTGTAGAGTATCCACATCATTTGGGATTCAATAATGGCTCCCAGTTTGCAGTCATCTGCAAACTTTGTTAGCCAGAGTCCCTTAGTGTTGACCTGTACTTCAGAGAAGTAGATGCCAAACAAGAGCGCCCCAGGACTGAACCCTGAGGTACTCCACTTGTCACTTGTCTGGAGCTGGATTTGGAGTCGGCTACTTTTACAGTGTGGGTTCTATCAGTAAGCCATCTAGCAACCCATTGGGTGACATAGGGATTAATGCCCAACTTAGTAAGTTTATCTATGATTCCAGAGTGGGGATGGTGTCAAAGGCCTTGGCAAGGTCTAGATAGGCTGTGTGGACCACCTTACCCTTGTCCATGGCTCTGGAGACTGATTCAAAGAAGTCATTCAGGTTCAGGAGACAAGATCGGCCCTTCACAAACCCAAACTGGGTGGGGTCCAGTGTTTGAAGGTTGCCAATGTCTTTGTTTATAAGTTCCATGATAATACGCTCCATGGCCTTGCAGATAAGGCTTGTCAGACTGATGGGACGGTAGTTTCCGGGATCCAAGGTGGATCCCCCCTTGTGGATTGGGATAACTATAGCTCTGCGCCACTCAGTGGGCACGAAACCTGAGGTGAGGCTATGATTAAACATGACACTTAGGTGAGGTGCCAGTTCATATTGTAGTTCATGTAGTACACAGCCCGGGATGTCATCTGGTCCCAAGGAAGAAACCTTTGTAGAAAAAGGTGAAGTCCCAAGACTGGAAAACTCCCTTATTAGCCTCAATAAAAAGTTGAGATCCCTCATCAAAACTTCTAAATCCAACTCTGAAGGCAGAACTGAGGCCACAACCACAAAGCCTTCTATAGTTATATCAAAAATCTCCACAGCAATACCCCGGTTTTCTCTGAGTTACTGCACAATGGTACCTCCTATACTGAGTCAACAAATATTGCCAACATACTGGCTGACAGATTCAGTGCCCACTTTACCCCCCAAAGGACCAATCACAATACCAGAGGAATGCCAGGCACCCATCATTACTGCAGCATAGGTTAAACTGCATTGTCCAAGGTCAAAAATACAGCTTCCATGGGACTCATGAACTACAAAGTGAACTGGCACCACATCTGTGTGCCCTGTTCAATCACATCCTCAATTCAGGCTTTGTCACTACTGAATGGCACACTGCTACAGCCATCCCACTCCATAAAGGGGAATGACTACAGACCCTGGGAATTATTTCCCCATTAGCCTGACAAGTCTGATATGTAAAGTTATGGAGCGCATCATCATGTACCTAATTAACAAGGATATAGGCACTCTTCAAACACTAAATCCCAACCAGTTTGGTTTTGTGAAAGGTAGATTATGCCTGTTCAACCTGGTTGGCTTTGTTGAATCAGTCTCCAGAGCTGTGGATGAGTGCAAGGCAGTTCATACAGCCTACCTCGATCTGGCCAAGGCCTTTATACCATTCCCCACTCAGGAATTATTGATAAACTCACTAAACTAGGCATTAACCCCCTATATCACTAGGTGAGTTGCAAATTGGCTCACAGATAGAACACACAGTGTGAAAGTAGTGGACTCCAATTTAGACTGCTGACCAGTCATGAGTGGAGTCCCACAGGTATCAGTCCTGGGTCCTCTCCTGTTTGGGATCTACTTCTCAGAAGTCCAAGCCAAAATGTAGGGACTCTGGCTGACCAAGTTTGCAGACAATTACAAGTTGGGAGCCATTAGTAACTCCCCAAATGGTGTAGACATCCTATAGAAAGGCTTCACTGAGACCAATGACTGGTGTGGAAACCATGACCTTAAACTTAATACCAAAAAATCCGTCATCATCCCCTTTGGGAAAAACTCACTTCCTACTAATTACCACATCGATGGGAGCCCACTGCACAATGAAGTCATTATAAAAGATCTGGGGACACAGGTTAATAACAAACTCTCATTTGACCACCACATTGCAACTGTGGTCAGAAAGTCTTCTGTGTGGCACATCTCATTATCAAGGGTTTTGCATCCAGGAAGAAAGAGGTCATCATCTCTCTCTACTCTTCCCTCATTAGGCCCATCATCATGTATAATGCCCCATTTGGCATGTACATCACTAGACACATGCAACAGCTGGAAAGGCCACAAAAGTACCTCACAAAGAGGATCCTAGGCCTTAAACACATGTCCTACATGGACAGACTCAAAAAACTCCAGCTGTTCTCTGTCTCATTTCATCTACTAAGAGGCAATTTCTGCTTAATTTACAAAGTCAAGTCTGACCCAGCTGTGTTAGAAATGCTACATCTAAAGAAATCCCAATCCCTCTGCATCACATGCTCCAGAGACCTCAACCTCATTACCACAATCAACAGGACATGCTGGAGGGACAGGTTCATAACTCAGAGACTGCCCATGCTCTGAAATAGACTTCCTATACATGTCAAGCAGAGCACTTCATTGGCCCTCTTCAAGAGAAATTGGAAATAGAAAATTCACCCTGGGGATCACTCCAGTGGCTCTACTTGACAGAGGCACTGGGAACTAACGTTGGGCAGCATGATGCCAGGGCACTTCTATGGGCTAGGCTTGTAAAGGCTTCGGGGCCATTAGCCTAGTACACACCTATGGACCTATGAACCTAGAACATCTTCCTAAAAAGTACACCTACTTATAAGAATCTCCTGAAGTAAGATCAACAATATAAAGGCTTTTAGTGCATTATCAGAAAAAAATAATTTCATTTCTCAACTTAGTTATAATCATAAAACACAAAAAATCTACCAGGAAACAAACCACACTAGTAGCCAGAAATCAAAACAAAGTGTATAGAAAAGCACCAGTGTGGTAAAAAAGTAGGTAAACTGCTACCGGTTTTTTGCTGCCTACTTTACCTTTGGATATTTTAAATTATGACTGTTGTGTTTCCATACTTGGATTTATTTTACCTGCTGCCTGCTGTTTGCTGCCTATTTTACCTGTGGATATTTTGAACTGGGACTGCTGTGTTTCGACACTGGTGCTTTTCTCTGCACTTTGTTATAATCGTGATATTCCAGCATTGAGACAGTTAATTTAAAACCCTGGTCTCTCTCAGACATATCAGCTGTATATCAACTATAGGGTTGGGAGGGTGGCCTAATGGTTAAGGTGTTTACCTTACAAACACAAGGTACGGGGCTTGAGTCTCACAAGGGATAATTGGCTAGGCTTAAAATGTCTTGCAAGAGCAGTTAGCTTAGTACTAACCTATGACATGTCACCCTTATACACATCCAGTCTCTCTTGCCTCACATTTTAACATTTATATCAGAACCTCTCTATATTGTGCACTGCTAAATGTAATGAATTGTTTAAATAAGTAAGAGCAACTACTTATTTAAGCAACTGCTTTGGATACCTTTTACAGCAGCCTTTTACAACAGCCTTCACACTTTACAACAGCCTTCACACTTTACAACAGCCTTTTACAACAGCCTTCACACCTCTGACTACCTCCTCAATAACCTCTGACCCTCACTTATGCTTTCTTTGCATTCTTTCCCTCCTACTTCTGTTTTTATTTATACTTATATGTTGACTGTGCCTCTGTTACCCCTTCGCATCTCTCCTCTCTTCCCACGTTTGCTACTCTTGTCGCACGCACTGATTCCCTTCTTCACACTCTCATCTGCTCCTTTACTTAACATTGTGCTGTCTGCCCCCCCCCTTTTTCCTAATCAGGTAGTTAATCAGGACTGTAGTGTAGTGAAGTCCCTACTTTTGCTGCCTTTGTGAATGGCTGGCATGTCGCTTCCAGTGTAATTTTAGTTTTTGGACATGGACATTTTACTTGTATAAGAATTCTATTGTAAAGTCTTACTAATTACCATGTACCTTGGAGCTTTTCTCTCCATGCCTCTACTGATAATGGGATCCTAGGACCCCAGTCAGACTCCTGCTATTGTATAAGAATTCTATTGTAAAGTCTTACTAATTACCATGTACCTTGGAGCTTTTCTCTCCATGCCTCTACTGATAATGGGATCCTAGGACCCCAGTCAGACTCCTGGTAAATAAATGTCAAATAAATAAATAAACAAATAAATGAACTAGATCTCTGGGTAGGCACACAATCAGCTGATATGCTAAAGTAAGTTAACCATTGGTAAATCCATCTACACCTAACCTTAGCCCATTTTTTCTGGTTACCTGTATGTCCTTAATGCCAGACTACAGAAAAGAATAGGGGATGTAACTTTTCTGCCCTGTAAGCCTTACATTACACTCTCCCTAACTAACCAATCCATCCTTCATGATGACCATTACCAAACTCTATTTGCACATATAAAACAACAAAGGTCATCAGACATCACCGTAGAAATGATACAGCATTCAACAAAATATTTAACTACCCAATAAACGAAATTCATGCAGCTGCAATCACCTATAAAAGCTAATATTATTATATGAAGTTAACAGAAATTCTTTAAATTAGAAAAAAAATTAAATAATGGGAAACAATGTTAATATGAATTTTACCAATGCCATTAATGAACCCCCCCAAATTACTAACAGGCACTCTTTCATTGATCTATTAACAACAAATATTCCAAACTACACTTCATTAATTCAGGTTCATCCGCCCTCCCTAAGTGACCATACCGCCATCAGATTACCATTACTTCTTTTCTGCAACACTAATCCTGATCTTTTTCTTCTTTCGGCTGCTCACAGCAATAAACAAAAAAACAATAACTACCTATTTTATTTTAATAGTTTTTGTATATAATTGTTAGTTTTAATGATTTTGTATTTTTATGTACTGTGGTTTTAAGCCAAACAGTCCTATTGAATTACATGTGATCAATTATGTATTCAAATCTTGTATTTAAAGTGAGGCAAACAAATGGTGTTTGTATTCTGATGGTCAGCTGTGCTCTCTGACGAAAGTGCTCAGTAAATTGTTTGAACTAAAGTTGGTGGTGTTCTGTGGACCTGTGGTTTGGTTTCATCAGCTGTTGGTTGTACGCTCAAAGAGTTAAATCACAACCTGCTTAGAATAATATGCATCATTTCATTTCCTTAGATGTTTTTTCAAAAAAAACCCACATGATTACATAAATTGTCACATTTTCATTAACAAGAAAATAATCTTAAATTAAGTACCCGCATAAATTTTGTGCAGAGGCCAACATCCAGATTGACAGCTTACCCTACCCCCAAATCCCACATCATTGTTTCTCAACACATGCACCTCCAAGAGCAATCTCACAGTTGATGATTTTCTTAACAACATCACATAGCTTCCCTATTTTAAATATAGAATCTTTCTGTATTATAGTTCCAGCTCTCACTGTACATATCTTCAACCCTTTTCGCTTCAAATGTCCCATTCAAACAGTTAATGAAACTCTGTTAGATAATATATATCCTATAATAACTGTCCACATTCTGACTTTCTGTGTTTGCTTTCTGAAGATATTAATAACATATATTTCTTCCCTTCCTCTACACATGTTTATATACAGCTATTCTACTACTTGTCTCTCATACATACTTCAGTTTCTACTTCATACTATTAACCGCAGTTTAAATATCCCTAATGTATTTAAGTATACCACCCTGTAAACCATTACTTGTCTTCCATATGGTAATATTTTCTTTTTAACTGTAATTCTGTTTTGTTAAATGCAAACAAGTCTTATAATTGCAATCAATCTTTTTATTTCCAATATGTATACCGTTTTTTTTTTTGTGTGTGTGCGCACATGTGTGTGTGTGTGTCTGTGTGTGTGTCTGTGTGTGTGTGTGTGTGTGTGTGTGTGTGTGTGTGTGTGTGTGTGTGTGTGTGTGTGTGTATCTTTTATCCTGTACATGACTGGCACCCTGGTAGCGGCTCAGATTTGCCCACTTTGATTAAACCATTACCCTGTTTAACAAATTAAAAAGGCAAATAAATAAACTCTTTCTGAATTGAATATCACTCTGAATGTTGTATTCAATAAACTGTCATGAAGACATAATATTTCCCAAGAATTTGAAGGTATCTTCAGAATTCTTTCCAGAATATTTTTCCTGAATAAAAAGAACATATGTCATTGCAGCATTTGCTCTAAAAATAGAGTGACTTTATTTTTTTACCCTATTAGAAGTTTATAGGCCTTCAAATTTAATTGTTAGTTAAGTCATCAGATTATAATTTTAGCAAAACCCCAGATCCATAAGAAACATGCCAGTCTTATTTACTATAAAACTCATTCTGCTTTTGCAAGGATCACATCAAGGAGAATATTTCCAATGTGCAGCTGTTAGTTCAGAAGTTGAATAATTTATAAACTTCTTTGATGGTGATAAATTTGTATCAAGTAATGAAAAGTTCAAAGTTAACATATTTTTACTTAATTGCACAGATAAGATGCATACAGATAGCATAACACTTCAGTAGCCTGTTTCAGATAATTATGAAAGCCAAGGATCTTTAATCATACTCTGTGTTCTGTATTACTAAAAACTTCTTTTGGAACATTAAGCGGACAATCTGACCAAATAGTTCAGCTCAGAGCTTATCCTGCCTGACTGGCATACTCAGTTTGATAATTTTTAATACGGAGAGAGTATATGCATATTAAATTTTTGAAAATATATTATTTATTAGTTTGCATTATTAATGTTCCAGGATCAACCTATTACTTTCCACCTCTCCATTACAGTTACATTAGATGACCACTACGCAGAACTAAGGATAAGAACTACATGAAATCATACTTATCTAAGTAAATCCAAGTTTCAATTTCAAATGTATTTCTATGAAACATTCTTGGAGATTCATAAATGGTATGTCCAAGCCAACACTGTTTACATTACATGCATTAGGAACCCTGAGACGTATTACCTATTCAAGCTTCTCTTCACAACTGATGCACAGACTTGTGGCTAAGTTGTGGTAGGCCACTTCACTGCCACATCGAAGTATGAGTGGCTGTGATAAACATTGACAGTACACAACCACCCCTAGTGGTTGATGCAAGTGCACACACACACAGGTTTATAATGTTGATATGATATATGATACAAAATATATAGAGAGGAAATTGTGGAATAGAAGGGGAAAGTACTACTGTTGGCTGAGGGTGGAGTACAGGTTATACTATAGAAACAGAATCCACAAAGATGGACAGAATAAAGAGCAAAGAGAGGTATGGAACAAAGCAATTGTTGGGAAAGCAGAGTAGAGAAGGTGGTAGGACAATACATGACAGCAGGAGAATGTGAAACCTAGAGGGGAGAGGTGAGATACAATAAATTAATGAGGTACCAACCTACACCAGTCCTGATAACATCAGACTATAACCTGTAGTGTAATGTTAATGTCATTAAGAAAAGAATATATGATACACTGAGAGAAGTCAGTCCATCATTTCTTTCCATATGCCAGTATATTCATACTTTCCTGACAATGGAAACCACTACAGCAGTCAGAGCAAAAGGAGTCATAAAACATGCATATCAAGGAAATGTATAACATATGCAGATTGATGGCAACAAAAGAAAGATAAGAATTCAAAGGAATTGAACCCATGACTTTCCCTAATGTTTGTTTCCATGTATTGACATTAAAGGACTGCAGCATTACAAATAAAAGGGCCATAAAATACACATGCCAAGAAAATGTAGCACATGCATAGACTTCAAGCTGAACAGTTATAAAAACAGCATACAACTCCCAGGAGATTTGAAATTCCTAACCAGCGCATTAACACAGTAACAAATGTCTGCATGAGTAAACTGACCCACTGAAAAAGTTCAAATAACCACAGTAGGTGTACTTTATTTTAGCATGGTATGCACAGTGAAGCTTGGCTCATTTGCATGACTGGAGGGTTCATGACATTCATGTTTCATCATTTCTCCTATAGGTCACAGAGTGCCATTTCTCTGTGATCATATATGGCCATCTGCTTTGTTCCCTACCAACTATCAAGAAATGTATGGCCATAAAATGATGATTCTGAATTATATGCCCATTCTTGCCATGTGTGCGGTTTGCCTATCTATTTTTGGAAAATATCATAGGTTGGAAATGGGAATATAGCACAGACAGAAACTAAAAGGGTAAGCAAGCCAAGAGTGCAGCACAAGGTGAGCAAATACAAGAAGTAGGCTTGAGATGGGATTGGAGCTCATATCTCTCAACTTCCTAGCTTAACAATGGCAGATGAGTCCAGAAGTAAATTAAGTTAGCATACACCAACCCCCTGGACATAATTTACACATTGATGATAGGAATGTTTGCTTTCAGGTGAATGAAACACATAATAGCATAAAAACTTGAAAACAACTGTGTGTAGTTGAACCAATGCCCTTTTCACTTATATTCCCTGACCTAAGTCATTATCCAAGCATGCCACCAAATCCTTTTCAGGGTGTATGTCAGTGTAACACATTTTAGAGGAATGGAACATATGACAGCAGGAAAAGAGCAGCATACATAAATAGAATTGTACCCTTGGCAATGTTACTGATATTCTTGAGATCAGGGTATTAGCAGCACATGACATGGAAGAACTCACAGGGAAGGTGAGTGAAAAATACATTTCAGGGGAACAGAACACATGAGAGTAAGACAAGACAAGCAAAATGCATTTATATGGACTTGAGCCCCTCTCTTTGGCAATTATGTTGTCTAGATGAATGTATTTCCAGGTTAAGTCACAGAAGAACTTGCAGTAAAGGTGACAGTAAACACACATTTCAAGGAAATGTTAGACTAATGTTAAAGACTAAAAACTGAAAACTGAATATTGGAAAAAGCATAACAGCTATCATGGGATTTAATTTTTCTGTTAGAGAATGAACAAAGAATACATCATTGCATAAGTAGACTGAGCCCTAGAAGCTGTCACATATATGTATTATGTTTGTTTTACTTGCATATTAGCACATGAAACAGACTTGCTTGCAGACTGATAAAAAGCTAGACATTGATGGATTTGAACCACTGCCTATCTCACTGACATGTTAGAGTCCAGTGGATTTGAACTTCTACCTGTCTTAGGTGCATTTTACAAACTATCATATTGTCAAGTAAAACCAAGAGGAACTCATAGCAAAGGAAGAGCTGTAGAAATCACATATTTCAGAAGAATATTAGAACAGTGTTGAAGACTAAAAACTGAACAGTGAAAAACAACATATCAACTGTCAATGGATTAAAACCCATCCACCACTGTATACATCATTGCTTGGGCACATTGATAACATAGAAGCTTTCACAAACATGTATTATGCTTAAATTACTTCATATTTCCATGGTAAGTTTTTTTGCAGACTAATACAAGGTAATGCTCAATGGATTTGAAGTCTGGCTGTTGAACTGACACTCTACAAACCAGTGCATTATTAAATGAAACCACAAAAGAACTTATAGTGAAGGGGTCAGGAAACATTCATTTGAAGGGAATGTTAGAATAGTGCACAACACTGACTTTTTATAATCCCTTTGTGGGCATGTGTTTGGATCATTTCTATGTTATGATCATCTTATCATTTGGAAGTGGGAGTACAGGACAAAAATGAAATAGTGAAGCAGGCAGTGTTGCAACACAAGGTAAGCAAATATGGAATGAGCAGGATGGAGGTGGGATATAAGCTCATATCTCTCAATTTCCTAACTGAATAATAGCAGATTACTTCAGACATAAATTAGGTAAGAAAGTGTCAAATTCTGGATATAATGTATACAATGATGATAGCAATGTTTACTTTCATGGTGATGGAACTCATGATAGCAAGAAAAGAGACATACACCTGAATGGAATAAAACCCATGCCTTTGATACTGATATTCTCCAAACCAGTGCACCCAAGGAAACACTCCAAGAAAATGTTTCTGGGAAAATACATCCAGGGCTATGTTATTACAGTGCTGATGAGTGAAAACTACACCTTGTAAAATGACATGCAACAATCAGATTATCAAGCTATTCACCTAATGTATTAACAATGTATACATCACTTTATGAGTACAATGACCCATAGAAGCTGTTAAAGTGAAACTACTTACTTCAGCTTATTTCAGTATTGCTTTGTGACACCCATTAATGGTTAGCTCAGTTGTATGACAGATGCCTACATCCTAGCGCATTCAGAGGATTTTTCTCCACCTTTGCAATAGAACACAAATTGTTATTTTTGTGGTTATATATGACTGCTGATGCTCTCTGCTAACTGTTGCTCAACGTAGGATGCAGCTAGATGATTCTTATTCTCTTATAAGACCTTTGTGCGTATGTGTCAGTTGAGTCTATCTATTTTTTAACCAAGTAGAAGGTTGGAAGCTGAAATATAGAAACAAGCCAAGAAGAAAAGGGGAAGCACACAGAGGACAGAACATGTGGTGAGGTAAGTTATAATTAACTGGATTGAGGTGAATTTGAAGCATATATCACAACCTCTTAGTTCAACAATACTAGACACTCAACACTTCCATTTTGTGAGACAGTGACAACCTCTATGAGAGAATTTACGCACTGATGATAGGAATGTTTCATTTCGGGGGAAAGGAACACGTATCAAAACAAGATAATTATACCTGCATGTATTTGAAACCATCCCTGTGTCACTACATTCTGCAAAAGAAAGCATTATCTGGGTATACCACAGAATCATATTAGGGAAGGTGTCTGCAAATCACATATCTGGGTAATAGAATGCATGATAACAAGAAAGGTGACCTACACCTGCTGGTATGAATAATATCCAGTGAGCCAGGGCATTAGCAAGTAAGCCTCTGAGTGCTTCAGTGACATACCTGGAATTACTAGGTATACCATTGAAACACACAGAAAAAAAAGTGTAATAGATAAAATACATTGCAGGGGAATGGAATACAGTTATAGGAAGAAAAAGTAATAGTGTAAAACAAATTTCTATCCTCATCAGATTAGAGCACTGCAGATAGTGCACTGACAATGGACTCATCACATCATGAACTTGTTGAGCTATAGAGGATTCTACAGTAATGCCATTAACTTTACCACATTTCATTATTGCTTGGTGATGCAGTTTCATGTTCAGCCCATTTGCATGACCGATTACAAGATTGTCTGTGCATGTCAAGGATTTTTCCATAGCATGGGAACCATATTTTTTCTGTTTTTCTGGAAGACCATTGGCATTGTTCTTTGCCAACTATCAGGCAATGTGTTACTACATTAAGTTGATTTTAACCTATAAAACTATTGAGAGCATATGTGTTGTGTTTTCCTCTATTTTTTACCATATTATAGATTGGAAATGAGAGTAGAGGACGGGGTACAACACAGGCTGACAAATAAGGAATGCAAAGGATGGAAATGGGATAGAAGCATACTTCTAAAACTCTTACCTCAGTAATGATGTTGTTGTAAAATAATTTTATTTGTAATTACTTACTGACAAT
Source organism: Protopterus annectens (assembly GCF_019279795.1). NCBI lineage: Eukaryota > Metazoa > Chordata > Ceratodontiformes > Protopteridae > Protopterus > Protopterus annectens. Next base: position 223,618,710 of record NC_056730.1, on the reverse strand, counting down.
AATTATCACTGATTTTATTAGACAAATACACTTTGCTGGCTGAACAATCGTAGCCAATCGAGTATAAATTATTGAAATATAGGGGAAGTTGAGTGGTATAAGTGGGAGAATTGTATTTATTTATTTAGTTTTGGGGACAGATGCCCGTTTTATTTATTTATTTATTTTTTATTTAGAAGAAAATATTGAGGAAGGAAGTCAGGGAAGCAAGAGAAGGAAAGGGTGGGAGAGTAGATCACAGGGGAAGACAGACTTGATGGAAGGAGTATGAAGTAACAGAATAAGAGAGAGAGAACACAATGATGGAGGAAGCATCAGATAAACATAGGGCAAACTGTGGTGAGGGGAAGATTTTACAACATACAGGAGTGGACATAGGCACAAAAGGGAGGGGAACACTGGGTTTAAGAAAATGATTGGGTGTATAGACATGCTGTTTCTGCCAGCTTAGACACAGTGGAAGATTTATTCTTATCCTGGGAGCTGCCATCACTGGGCCTACCTTAGAAGCTGAAGACAACTCTGGGTGGGAACCTGATCCAAACAGTTCATGGAGCATGTTTTGCATATGGCCAGTGCTGATATCTGGGATTCTGTTTATTGTTACCCTTAGAAGCTCTGCTAGCTACTGACAGGTGACAAATGTATCACTTCCACCTGCATTGCTACAGTGTATACCACTGTACCATCCTCCAGTGCAGGACTACCTAACTAAGGTGCTGCATGTAGGGCAGGAGGTGTTGAGGTAATAATGGATGACTGGGCCCAAGATGTGCTGGGGGTCTCAGGGGATGGTGACACTGCCTCTATTACTTATAGGAGGGATGAAACATTATGCTAGCATTGTTGTTGTAGGTCACTGCGCCACTGCATATATCAGTAACTGAAATGGAGAAACATAAAAAAATATAAAGGTATGCAAGCAAAAGGATAGTGTCAAAGAAGGAGGGGAGTGGAAAGAGACATACAACAGTGAAACTGCTAAACTAGCTATGCTGATACTCACAATGCACTGAAGACAAATACACTTCTAATAGTAGAGCCTTTACAGTTATGTCATCAAACTGTTTCTCTGTGTAATTATATTTGGGAGTGCTGTGGCCTACTCCAAAAGGCATCAGAAAATACAGCCTGATATAAGGGAATGACAATTGCAGGAGCTATTTATCAGGATAATATATCTGTACTTGTGGCCAGTGATGCTATTTCAGTTTTGACAGTGAATAATGTACATATACATGAGAACCTTCCTGATAACACAATTAAAATGCCAAGCACAGGTTATAAACTATGTAGTAAGGTGCCCAGCCAAGTGATAATTATGGTTAAGACATATATGGGGTCTGTAGTGATGCAATGATATTACTGTGATTACATATAGAAATTACACCATGACAGCAGCATCCCTTTTGTCTTTTGGGGGAGTGGACTTGAAACCCACAGCCATCCAAGCAATCTTAGTGAGCATAGAGTTAACATTATATGTCAAGTCTCCACCTGTACAAGGGGTAATATGCAGAAGCAATAGTTTAACATCACAGTCATACTAAATCCAGTGAGGCATGTCAGTATTTACTGATGTGGTTTTAAATGTTATAGACCATTACTTTTAGTTGCTACAACTGTCACTGTGAAAACAGGCACATCTTTCATAATAGCAGCTATACTTACCCTGGTGGTCTCATAGATGCTCTAGTCTGTTTCTATGCATCTCCCTATCCCTTTTAAATTCTGCAGGTTCTAGAGATAAAAAGAAAGAGCACAATAAGAATGGAAAAGTCTCATGCATTGACGGATTACTTGTCTAGGTAAAAGATGATATACTTACAGTACTGAGGTGGTGATCATGCCCTAAATTCAGCCTCTTATTGGTCAAGAAGGACAGGCTTGTGGCGCCTCAAGCCACTGTAGTTGTGATGGCAACATTCCCTAGAGAGGATGATGTCAGTAGCTTGGCCAAACTATTCCAGGCATCAGCATTATACTGTGACCTGGTATAGGCTTCCTGTAGGACTATGAAGGATGTCCAGAAAAATCATGAACTCCTCACACTGCTTTAAAAGGAGCACAACCCTCACCTTCTCCAGCCATGTCTCACCTTCAGATATTTCAGGACAAATGTCAGGCACATAGCATGCAAAACAGTTCTCACATGTCCTATCCTCCATGCAATGAATGGCATTGGAGGGAATCTCATTAGTGTGATGGATGGCAAAATAATAAAATATACGCAAAGATCAGTTCTCACACACCCTGTCCTCCATACAATGAATACTGCTGGAAGTTATCTCATTAATGTGATGGATGGCAAAATAATAATATATATGTACAGTATTATTATGATTCCAATAACTCTTTATTGTATGAAACATAGTAGTCCTCAATCCCTAGTTTTGCTGCTAAGAATATATGCTCAACAGCAACTCCATCTTCAGATGGTTACAGATAGGATGACCTATGCTGTTTTCCTTCCATTTGTACAGCATAGAACACCACCTTTCATAAAACTGAACAAATATGCATCATGAGCAGTACAGTGGTGTAGTAGTTAGCACTGTTGCCTTACAGCAAGAGCTTCTCCGGTTTGATTCTTGGCTGGGGTGCCTTCTGTGCAGAGTCTGCATGTTCTCCCTGCATTTGTGTGGATTTCCTGTGGATACTCCTGTTTCCTCCCACATTCCAAAGACGTGTCTGGAGTATTTCCCCCTGGGCCTCTGCTGAAAATAGTTTCTGTCCTAGTTGAACTTTCCTGGTCAAAGAATGTTAAATAAAATGAATGTGGAATGCTTACTAACACTTGGGAATTTTATAATATGGTTAGCATGTCACATTTTTGTTCTTTTCTTGAACTCTAACAACAACAACAACAACTATTATCTGATGAAGGTGGAGAGAATGCTCTCTACCGAAAGCGCTTATTTTAAATAAACTTATTTTCGTTTGCTGTTGGTGCAGAAATTGTGTTCGGTGGTGTTATCTCTCATCAGCATTCTGCCGCTTGTTTGTATTTTCAACAGTTTTATTGGTTTGACTTCAACAACAACAACTTATCACAGATAACAATTAAAACACTTGCTTAAAACTTGAATGTGTGACAGAACTTTTCCTTGTGAAAATGCAAGGAATATAGTTCTTTACTTAAAGTGAGGAACATTCCTCATAATGAGGTATGCTTGAAAGTTATGGTTAATAGGTTCATAGGTTAGTACTAGGCTATCAGCCCTAGGGCCTATACAAGCCTAGCCATAACAATTCCCTGAATATTTCTTCCCACATTATTTACTTTCCTGGACGCCTGTCTAGCAGGGCAACTGACGTGATCCCTGGGGTGAATTTCCTTTCTCCCATCCAATCGTCAAGGTTCCTCTTGAAGAGGTCCAAAGAGGCACTCTGCTTGACATGTATGGGCAATCTATTCCAGAGTCTGGGGAGTCTCTGGGTCAGGAACCTATCCCTCCAACATGTTTTGTTTATTGTGATGACAAGGTTTAGATCCCTGGAGCGTGTAGCTCTGAGGGATTGGGATTTCTTTAAGTGTAGCATGTCCAACAGCTCTGGGTTTGACATGGCCTTGTATGTTAAGCAGAGATCGCCTCTGAGTAGACGATACGCGACAGAGTATAGCTGGAGTTTTTTAAGGCGGTCAGCATAGGGCATCTGCTTTAGGCCTGTGATTCTTTTAGTGAGGTATTTCTGAGGCCTTTCCAGTTGTTGCAGATGTCTTGAGAGGTACATACCAAATGGGGCATTGTATTCTATAATGGGTCTAATGAGGGATGAGTACAGTGGGACAATGACCTCCTTTTTTCTGGATGTATGACAATTTTCCCACCACTGTAATCTGGGCTTCCTGCACATGTGCAAAGCTGACCTCAGGTGCTCAGGTATATGTAGGGCATTGTGTACAACTTAACATGATGTTTATCAAGAGTTCTCATCATGAAAATTAAAGGATTCAGAAAGAATAATGAGATGACCCCTAATTAGCATACTTAGTTCACGCTGAGGGGGTAATCTACATGATATACCCATGGCAAAAACCACAGATCATCACTGTGGTTTGGAAGATGAACTTGGGTTTGAATCCTGCTTAAATAAAAGTGTTGTTGCTACAGAAATTTAACTACTTACATAAGGTATGTATTACCTTTTTACACATACTGATTAATACAAGGATACATTTTCCTTATGCTATTTACTGTCAGGCCTAGAAATGCTATCACTGTTTGAATGTATGGGGTTGGTAACTGGCATAATGGCAAAGGTATTTACTTTACAAACACAAAGTGAAGGGTGTGAGTCTCAAATGGGATAATTGACTAGGCTTAAAATGGCCTACAAGGGCAACTAGCCTAGTGCCGACCCTAGGAACCTTTGAACCTATGTGCTGGCCAAAGCTCTACGATGGTGCACATTGCAAGCATACTGGTCATAGTAGTATGCAGGCACATTACAATAGGTTGTAGCAATGTAAGTGTGTCATGCACTAGTGTAACATTGTGAGTGTGAATGTCAGGTCATGCCAAGGGGATGTCCACCACATATACCTTGAGTCAATGTGCATTAATGTCAGGTTGTTACATACTTTATCCTGATAGAAGGCATGCAGAATATGACACTACTGAATCATGACTGCACCCTAGCCCTTCCATAGAGAGTTTTCCCACTGGAAACAGAAGACGAAGGGTACAATGAAAGGTAATGCCACTAGCATATGGCAGCAGGTAGCCCCCTTGGGGAATATAGATTCCATCTGGTGTAGTTCAAAAATTCTACCTCTATACACAAATCTTTCTATGACATCATATTGTAGCCCACATACCCCACCAGTTAGGTATGCAGTGGCTGTAGCTCATCAGCCTATCCCAATGTGACAGCCTTGCACATATATTGTGTAACTGCCATAGAGGCAGTCAGCTTGGCTGTGGGGTATTATTCAAGCATAATCAACCCAGTTTCTCTTTGCAGCCATTGGTACCCACTGTTGCCTGAAGGCAGGGAACAAGGGTGCCCACCATACTTCTGCATTGATCAATGCCTTTCCTATATTGATTTGTTGGGACTGAGGGGTGGGTTGCAAAGCAATAGAGCTGCAACAATGGAATGTATTGTCAATGTGCCCATCATGGTACCCATGCTTGATAGTTGCACTCCGGATGTTAACTGCACCATACTTTGGATGACATCATCATCAGGTTCAGATGTTTCATAGGCATCAGGTATGCCCACATGCACATTGAGTCATAAGTGTGCCAGTGCCACATAGTGACACTCCCAGAACTCAGAGCTGCAGTAGCTGAACAACTGCATGAAATGCAAAGAATTTAAGACCACATACTTTGTGCAGAATCTCGTGGAACCTAAAGCTCAGACTTGGCTGTAGTGATGATATGACCATATTCATCATTTGAGAGGTAATGGCTGCGGAATGTTGCATTGTATGGTACATACATAAGGATATACCCACCTAGGGCATCAGCTGCGGGGACCTAGGGTGTTGGATGAAGGTTCACTCTAATGTCCAGTCCTTCACTAGGTATTAAGGTTTGGTCCATCATCCCAGCCAGAGATACAAGGAGTTTGTCCATATCTATTTGGGTGCTCCGTGCAGGCTGACTCCCCGGACACTTTTGGCCATACTATTTAATGCATGGTTGGTCATCTTGCCGTAGGCATGGTGGATCATGTTGGTGATGCTATGGCACATTTATAGACTAAATGTATTATGGCCATTGACAACATGTTCATCAGCAACAAGGTACCACCATACAGGATTGTAGAGGCTGAATCTGCCCTGTTGATTAAGAGGACTCACTGGGCATGTTCATGGACAGCCTGTAGCAGGATGTCCATTTCTGTCTAGAAGAATGTCTCCATCCATTTCTGGTCCTTTGGAGACATATCAATCTGAAAATGTGAACACGCACAGAGGAAGTGATTGGCCACTTATGTCTGTTATAGCCACAGTATGGCCCCGATCCCATTGCTCAAAGAAAACACAGATTGTGCAACACCTGACCCAGACTGAGACACAGACACAGACTAACTCCACAGGATGCTGCCATTTGACAGCTGTCTGTAACTGATTACAGGTGCATCTCCTTCACACTACATCATCAGGTATATACCAGATAAACTGGCTGTAACAATGTGCATGAATGGCATTGCATCAGTACATATGGTCCATATAGCATCACCCCTCACTACTCCATATTTGCCTATACCACCCAGCTGAAGAATGGCTACTGCAGTCTATACCTACACCTTGCCCCCCCCCAACAGAAGTCTGTAGTATATTTTACCTGTATAACTCTATATATGCTGCTGCCCCTGAGAAATAAAAATGAGGTTCAGGTAAAGTAACTGCATGCCTACTGTTCAGTATTGTATGCACCCTAGTATTTTGATTGTTCAGCACAAACACAGGATTAGGCCCACTGCAAGGCATTCCTGTGTAGGTCATGTACAGCCCCCAAGTTTCCCCTAGGTAAATTGAGGCAGCTTAATGTCACTAACAAGAACAGCTACCCAGCAGTATGTGTTTCATATGTACTACACCTCTTTCCATACAATTGGCATATCTGGCCTTGTAGAGTTGTGTCTGTCTCTGTATTCTACAAATTTCCCACGGTCACTCTAGTATCCAATATTGCAGTACTTCTATGTCCCTCACTGTCACAGATAGCTGTAAATTCCCTCCCAAACAGGCACAAATGCTTAGGAAGTCAATTGTCTCCCTACATTTGGCCTGTGTCTCCTGACCTAATCAAAGGTGCATCATTCTGTAATCTGTAAAGAACTGTGGAAATATACTAGAAAGCTGTATCACAAAGGATTGGTCTTGTTGTCAAAACCCCCTAAGCAATCAGAAGATATGCAACTTATCTATGACAACAGCAAAACACCGGCAAAGTTACTCAAATATTCTCCACACATCATTAACCGTGATACACTTATCACAGCAGCAGTAGCACTGTCTTTTTGTCATCTCTGAATTGTAGTTTGCAGTTCTCACTACTTTTCCTTTTCGAGTAGCAGATTGCTATTGTGTAATGATCATTGCAGTGGCTGTGGCAGTTTCCAGCATCACAAAGTGGTGATTCTACCAAAGACCCAATAAAGGTTTTCTGCCTCAGAATCATGCATTTTACTCAACTTATACATGCCCAAAGCTGTACAATCAGAGCGTACTTCTACTTAAACTTTCATGAATAACCATAAAGCACACTGCACATGCCTGGAAGGGTCACTGACCCCTGAAGGGATATGACCTTTTCAGGTTGTTTCATGGACCTTAGAGCCACTGTAGTAAAATAATAGAATGAGATGTGTGTTCTAAGGGCTACCTGCAATTAGTCAAGTAAGTCTTCCACATCTCAAAAATAACCCTGGCAAATCATTCATTTATGCGCTGTACAGGGTTTGATTCCCTCATCCCATCGTTTACCTACTGTATGACCTTGAGCAATTCACTTAACCAGACACTGCTCCTGGGCCATCCCTGAAAAGAGGCTGTGTGTCTAGTGGGCCTAACTGATTAACAAACAGAACTATTATATGGTGGCATTGTCCAGTGTTGTACAGTTGAACTGCTTGTCAATGCTTATCACATGATACCTGCAATGTGCATTGACAAGAATGTGGTATCATTCTCATCAAAACTGTGACCTGTAAAATCAACATGCCTTTTGACAGGACTAAGTGTTGCAGGTCTCCAAGGTGGTACAGGGAAAAAAGTCCAAGATTGCAATTTATTTCCTCATAGAGACCATTGGGAGAGCCTTCTGGAAACCTCTTATGAAGATTCTCATTGCAAGCTAAATGCCTGGCACTGCCTTGCCAGGGTAGTGAGTGATGACTATGACATTAACCATGCTAGTGAGCAGTACAGGTATCATTGCAGTGACTTGAAGGGTCACCATTGCAACCTTTTTTGCCAGTGATAAAAGTTGTCTATGACAATGCAGCAGAGCTTTACAGTAAGAACTTGTGACGTGTGCATTTTACTGTAATCTGTTCTTACTTGTCAACTCTCTGGAAGGCATCCAGTTCGGGTTTGTAAAAGGCAGATCATATCTCCTAAACCTGATAGACTTCTTGGAAGCAGTCACCAAAGCCGTAGACGAGGGTAAGGTGGTTCACACAGCCTATCTAGAATTCAAAAAGGCTTTTGACACCATCCCACACTCTGGAATTATAGATAAACTCACTACACTAGGTATAAATCCCTATGTCACAAGATGGGTTGCCAACTGGCTCACTGACAGAACCCACACTGTGAAAGTAGCAGACTCCAAATCCAACTTCAGACCAGTGACAAGTGGAGTACCACAAGGTTCAGTCCTGGGTCCTCTCCTGTTTGATATCTACTTTTCTGAAATACAGGCTAACACAGAAGGTCTTTAGCTAACAAAGTTCGCAGATGACTGCAAACTGTGAGCCATAATCGAAACTCCTAATGATGTGGACATCCTATAAAAGGGCCTCACCGAGACAGATGCCTGGTGTCAAAGCCATGGCCCCAAGCTCAATGCCAAAAAGTACATTGTCATCCCCTTTGGTAAAAACTCCGTACCCATGAGCTACCACATAGGTGGTAGTCTAGTTAACACCAAAAGTGTGATAAGAGACCTTGAGAGACAGGTGGACAATAGTCTCTCCTTTGATAATCACATTACCACAGTAGTCAGGACTTCTACATGGCACACCTCATCACAAAGTGTTTCTCATCCAGGAAAAAAGAGGTCATTTTTCCCCTCTACTCGTCACTCACTAGACCCATTATAAAGTACAATGCCCCGTTTGGTATGTACCTCACAAGAGATCTAAAACAACTGGAAAGGCTGCGGAAATACCTCACAAAGATGATTACTGACCTCAAACAGATGCCCTATGGAGACCATCTCAAAAAACTCCAGCTTTACTCCATCACATATCACCTACTCAGAGGTGATCTCTGCCTAACATACAAAGCTATGTCAAACCCAGAGCTGTTGGACATGCTCCACTTACAGAAATCCCAATCCCTCCAAGCTACACGCTTTAGGGACCTAAACCTTGCCACCACAATAAACAGTACATGCTGGAGGGATAGATTCCTGTCTCAGAAACTTCCCATACTGTGGAATAAACTACTTATCTATATCAAACAAAGCTCCTCATTAGCACTCTTCAAGAAAAATTTTGATGATTGCATGGGAAATAGGAAATTCACATCAGGGATCACCTCCGTGGCTCTGCATGACAGGGGCACAGGAAAATAATTTTCTTGGGTGGTGAAAGCCAGGGTACCTTTTTGGCTAAGCTTATATAGGCCCTAGGGCCAATAGCCTAATACCTACCTATGAACCTATGAACCTATGAGCATTTTCTTTTCTCTTTTATGTTTTTTCAGCTGTAGTGGAGATTGAGGATAACAGGGTGATGTGTTAGAGACATATGAAATGGCTGTCCAGGCACAAGAATATGTATATACCAGGAATCCTAAAAGACCATATATTTTAGATAATTGCAGAATTGTCTATTGTTACACCTCTCCTACTGCTAATGTATTTCTCCTGACAAATATACACTGTACAGTCATGCTGATGTGCTGAATCACCCTTCCTTCCTTCCTTTGCAGAGTGCCAACAGTGTCAGTGTACTAATCTCTGGACTGCCATTGGGTACCATACCAGCACACTATGTGTCATACTTTACATTGCACTTGTGTCTTAGCCCTCCACACTACATTCCTGTACCTATTGCCATAGCCCTGCCATCCATACATGGTATACTGGCCTACCTGCCCAGCAGTAAGTATGTACTAACCCTTCAGTGATTCTGCCCCTACCAGTTATAACATGCATGTTGTTGGTGTGTCACAGAAGACATATTCTGTCATTAACTGGTAGCTGGCATATGTCATATTACATGACTTCTACCTACTGTATCTGGCTTAAACATCTGCTAATGTGGTGTTTTCTGTGACTGTGTGCACATGGCATGATCCACATGTTGTTGGCAGGTTGTTATCTGATAGAGCAGGTCTGCTGCCTCCTTTTATGTCCCTTGGACACACAAGCCTGGGACTGGAATTGTGACAGCCCACCTTCCATGATTCCTGTTGTCAGTCGTTTAACTGCATGCACTGTTCCTGTTCCCCTGACACACACACTGGCATTGACTAGTAACCATGATATCCTATTCCTTGTGATGCACTATCTGCAACTGTACCTTTTAGTCTGAAAATGTGCAAAGTACTGACTATCATTGTATACCTCACAACATTTTATTCCTGCTCATACCATCATGCCAAAGAGTGGCAGCACATGATATTCTTAATTGTTCCCCTGTTGTGTGTGTCCCTGTTTCTGTGTTGCTGGTTTGTTTTATATGTATTCATTGCTTTTGTTTTCTTTGTTACTCTTTATATTCCTATTTTATGCAGTTTCTTACACTGTGGTCTGAAAGCAGTCATCTTACTACTGATCTGAACTGCCATCCTCAGCTGTATCTCCAGCTACCTCTAAGCCTGCCTTTCTGCAGAGTGACATAGGTTATCCACCGGTGATGGCCTTCAGGGTTCCATGGTGTACTCTGCTGGTCTTGCACCCCTGCAAGTGTAGGCTTTTCATTAGGAGATACCAGCAGTGTGTGACAGTATATAACTCGTCAGGAGTTGGAGGATGTAATGAAGATATTTGTGAACCTGGAGTTGGCACTCAAAATATCTTGCTGGTGTGTTTCCTTCTGTGACTGTCACAGGCACAACCCTGCCTGGCCCTGTCCACTGAGGCCACCAGTGCCTAGGCCCAGCAAGTAGGGAAGTCATGGAGGTAACTGACCTCTGGTTGGGTACAGCACTGGGCAGTCCAACAATCTCCTGTCACCACACCATGTCCCTAAATATGGTGCTTACCCTATCTCTGGCCATTATATGATCCTTTCCTCCTCACAGTAACAGCCATCCTTCTGTCTGTTTGTGTCTCTACCCTCCATTTTTGCCAGTACCTCCACTGTTGGTCTTTGTATGTGTTTTGCATTTATTTGCTCCTGATACCACTGTTATATCATCTTTTCTACTCACTGCTTTCCTTTGTTACAATCCCCCGCTACAATTCCTGTAAAAATAAAAACAAGTATCTGTCCTAAAAAATACATACCCTTGTTCCCTCCCATCTCATGGTTCCCTTCCTTTTTTCATTCTGTATGTTTCTGTACTTGTTCTTCCATTTTTTTGACTGTTCTATACAACAATTTCCTTTGCATCTGTAACCATAAATTGCTAGGGGTTTGCCATGAGGTACAATGACTCTCAGCTATGCTAGCAGTGATATGTTGATGTTTGGGCCTCTGTGTGTGCATGAGTGTGTGTGAATGCGCATTGGTGTAAGCTTACTAAATACACACTAATGGGCTAATCATGTCATGTGACCCTCATTCCATAATGGCACCTTTATGCTACCTAGGGAGATATCACCAGAGCATTTACTAGTTATTTTATCTTCATTGTGCAGTGCAGGTCCTATTATAGTGCTAATCAGATTCAGGTCACATTGTGTTACTTCAGTCACACTAGTTTCCATTATCTGGCAACATAAGCAATGTTTCTGAATCTCAGCCTTAGTGCTCTAATAGGATACCTATAAGAGTACTCAAAAACATTTTATATGTGTTATATCTGGGTAATAGAGGAGTGTGAATATACCAAAAGTAAGAAACATAATACCATGAGGTCAACTAATGTAATATCCAATCCAGTCTATGGAAAAAATAGACAGAGAAAAGGTATGAATGTGATTAAGTGATGAATGAGATATGACAAAAAAGTACGAAGACAGGCAAGGCAGGGACAGAAAGTATTACTTAATAATAGAAAGCAGTCAAAGAATGGGTAAAAATAGAGTGGTGAGCATGAGGACATATGAAATGATTATGAAGCATTTTTAATTAATAGTGTGATTTCAGGTGGATTATTTCTTAATTAATATAATAATATGATAAGAGACTTATGGACACAGGTGGACAGTGGTCTCACCTTCAATAACCACATCGCCACAACAGTCAGGAAATCCTTCTATGTGGCACACCTTATCACTAAGGGCATTTCATCCAGAAAAAAGGAGGTCATTGTCCCACTGTACTCATCTCTCATTAGACCCATTATAGAATACAACGCCCCATTTGGTATGTACCTCTCAAGACATCTGCAACAACTGGAAAGGCCGCAGAAATACCTCACTAAAAGAATCACATGCCTAAAGCAGATGCCCTATACTGACCACCTTAAAAAAATCCAGCTATACTCTGTTGCATATCATCTATGCAGAGGTGATCTCTGCTTAACATACAAGGCCATGTCAAACCCAGAGCTGTTGGACATGCTACACTTAAAGAAGTCCCAATCCCTCAGAGCCACACACTCCAGAGATCTAAACCTTGTCATCACAATAAACAAAATATGCTGGAGGGATAGGTTCCTGACACAGAGACTCCCCAGACTCTGGAATAGACTGCCCATACATGTTCCAGAAGTGTGTAAGTATCAAAAGGAACCTTGATGATTGGATAGAAGAAAGGAAATTCACCCCGGGGATCACGTCAGTCACCCTGCTAGACAGGGGTCCAGGGAAGTAAATAGTGTGGGAAGAAATAGCCAGGGAATTGTTATGGCTAGGCTTGTATAGGCCCTAGGGCCAATAGCCTAGTCCCAACCTATGAAGCTATGAACCTATGAATATATTAAACTGTATCACATAATCCTACAGATACATTACCTGTTATTTGCTGGTAGAAACTTTATTGTCATTGTGATTTTTTTGCTAAGTTAGTTCCAAAATTTGTGTTTTCTTGTCCATTTAATGATGTGTTTTATTGCAGTCATTCAAGACAAGTGGGGATAAGGGTTTCAGTATAACATACATAGTCAAAAAAATTACATAATATTTGACATTTACTACAATATAATGGACTTTTCACTTTACCTCTTCCATCCATTTTCTGCTAATTCAGTGTTTTACTATTGCTAGATACTCACCCCGGGATTCAATAAACTCCGTGCAAGAATAAAACTCTACTTGCACGGAGTGGTTCGTGTCTGTATAGCACAGCAGTGCGCCTTGCATATTCATGAAGGCACGCTGCTGTTCTACCTATACGGACACAGACCATGAATGAGTGCAGGGGGGCATGTCTACATAGTGCACGAACATTAAACATTCCACCTGCACTCAAAAAGTTCCGTATGGCACTTTCTAAATTGATCTGGCATAATATTAGAGATTTGCTCTAACATTATGCCAGTATTTCAGTGTCTGTAGACACTAAAATGAAATAATGATCATTTCAGTGTCTGCTGACACTGAAATAAACATTGGCATCAAGAAAGCAATGCAGGGGGTGTGTGATAGGTTCTGTGACACACACCCTACATTGCCAAAGTACTATATGACACCTCTGCAACCTGCTAAAGCAGCAAATGTGTGCAAATGCACAAATAATGGGGAATAAATACCTCAAAAGGGACAAAACACACATATCGCCCACTAAACTTAGAAAGTTGATAGAAAACAGGTCATGCATTAGCATGAATTACTGAAGGGTAGATGTCCGAAAGCAAATGTATGCCAATATTCCCTGACAGCAGTGGCACAAACAATGGGGGGAAAAAGCAATAAAATAGGGACACATCTAAAAAATTGCCCTCACACACTTAGAAAGTTGATAGAAAACAGGATATGTCATAGCAGGAGTCCCTGAAGGACAGAAGCCTGAAAGGCAAATGAATGCCAGTATTTCACAATTGCAGTCCTCAACGAGTTGTAAGACTCATTTATAAAACATAATAATATAATAATAATATATATTTTTCCTAGGCTAAGAAATGTTTAAGCATAGCTAAGTGGGTGTGCATGTTATGGCTCTCCGTTTACCATAGCTTAAATATCGCATAGGAGATAAATGCAAATATAGAGGTGAAATTTCCAAGCTGAGATAGTGTAGTGATTAGAGTCCCAGCTTTACATGCAGGTGTTCATGGTTCAAGTACCAAAGCAGGCAACTTATTTTTCTATGGGAAAGTAGTGTTAAAATTATCTTTGCAAACTTAAATTATGTAACAACTGTTTTTTGTCAACCAGGGTAGTGTAGCAGATCCAAAAGTGAGGTATCAGTCTAGAAAATATGTGAAACCCCTATATAAACACAAGTGCCCCATGCAGTATAATCACACAAGAATATAATGTAATGCAAGCACATAAGGGGATGTCATTGAAGGTAAACATTAAATTATAATATGTCAGTAATGATGAACTGATCCCACAATCCTGATACTCTATAAAATGAAATTTGAGCAATGCTAACTAGTGCATAGCTATGCTAAGCTGGTGTAAGCATCGCTTAAATGTAAATGCTAAGCAATAAGTAGCCCAGCTAAGTGGATTTGTGCATTGGTAAGCAGTACTCAACATCTAACCCTTTAAGTACTACGAACCTTAGCCAAGTAGGTTTGCGTGTCACTTAGCTTAGCTCAGCATATTCAAAATGGTCCAATGACAGAAAAGGGTGGGAATTTGGCTCTATTTAAACCTCGCAGGTGGGAATACAGCCATAATGATTTGTAGCTCATCTTTGCAGGCGCTATGGCAGGTGTAGGAAAGGGATCACACTTTTGGGTGCAGTGCTGGGGCATTCAGGAGTCCATGGTCATGGTTGGACTCCTAGTGAAAGATCATGAGGAGAGACTGCTGCAGGACCAGTAGCAGGGCTCCCAATACAAAGCTGAGGCTTGTGACCATCTCGCAACTGGCTTCACCAGTACTACTGCCATCCCTCAACCTGGTGAGCAGGTCCAGCACCATTTCGCTGACCTCAAGAGTAGGAAGAAGGAGCTCTTGGACCAGTGGACCCAAGACACATGGGCACAGAATGTTCCAGAAGTGTGTAAGTATCAGTATCAATTAGTGTTTACCAAAGTCCAGCCTGTGTATGTGATTGATAGGTATCCATAAATGTTTCTTTATCTCCTATACAGTTGCAGATGAGAGGGCTACGAACATAGATACCCATGCCAGCAGGTTGCTAAGACTGCACAGGAAGACTGGTGAGTACAAATCCAGCTTGCAATATTCAGGGCAAATAAATAGAAAGAAGAGGAATGTCAACTGCCAGTAGGTTAAAATGTGTACTGTGCGTAATGAATAATGAGATGTTAGCAGAGTAATAGTGCTGTACAGGATATCTATCAATAAAAGTGTCCATACCCTTCAATAAAACTAAAACCCCCAGACTGTTGTGTTTACTTTGTTATATGGTGGCATGAATCTAAATGTGAACTATGGCTATGACAGCATGAATTAATTGAGGCTCATCTTGCAAAGATTGTGGAGCTGTAAGACAGGAGATCAACTATATAAAATGTTCCATGCACCAAGATCTGTTCCCTGAATAGTAATGTGCAAAGTTTTATAATGTATCCCCTGCAGCAGTGCTGTGTGTTAACTATTGACTTCCAGATTGTAATATGTAAAAGTATTTTACACAGTACAAGAACTATCTGCCATGCATGAATGTCAGAATTACAAGGTCAGATTGTCCAACCAAGAGAGTATTCGGCAGATAACTGTCAAGCAAGCAGTTCCTCAATAGCTTATTGTGATGAAACAACCTTATTGTACCTTTTTGTACAAACAGACACGATTCAAATTCCGGGAGTGGTAGCAAGCTGTATGCATAATTTCACCCAAGAATATGTGTAGAAACAGTCAGGTAGTGTTACCGTATTTTTCCTCCACATGTCTGCCAAGTAAGGAAATGTATGTATTACCTTTAAGAAGGCTTTAGTAATACACTGTGTAAAAACATTCCACTGCCCAACCCCAGGCCATAGGTAGATATAAAGTGAGGTCATACCTGGAGAACAATGAGTAGAGTAATGATCAGTACAGTTGTGAACAATTGAAGCCTATACAGTTGTTAATTGACATCTCTGTCTCTCCCCCATCCTATCTGCACCAATAATTCATACACATAATCAATGGGTATGTTTTTCTCCAAATCTACTGTTGGGACATGTGTCCTATTGTTTTACAAATATTGAATCATTTGATTATTAATGTTCCCCATTCAGATATTATCATTGGTGGCCAGTTGCTATCAATATAACTTGCATGCCATTATAATGCCTACTGTGGTTCCATTTATGCATGTGTTCTGTTTGCTATGCAACTGTTTCAATTATGTTTTATGGGGTCAATTGTAACACCCATGCATGATGTTATAACTAATCTTGAAATGTGTTCACGACTAACCAACATATTTTGTAAATCCTCAACACCATAGCACATCTGGCATCTGGGAAGGCAGATCCCAGCGGATCCACCTGTCTCACCTCATCTGGCCATGGCACTGGTCCTGAGCACATCTGGGAGCCAACCCGGGACTTCCTCATCTGCTAGTTGTGCAACACCTTCGGATGGAACCACCTCGGGGTACAGGGCTGGTCCCCAACCCCGGGACCGAGCACAGACAGGAATCTGTCACCCATAGCCAGGTCCAAGATTTGTTTTGTAGCACCATCCACAAGGAGTTTGGTGGACAGCTGCACCAGATTGAGTGCTGCCTGGATCATCTTGAGGGTCAGCCTGCCCCTTCTATCCAGCTCCCAGCACAGTCACCTTTGGGGCCATGAAGGTGCAGTGGTGACTGTCAATGGGTGGGGACCGCAGTCCCACTGTATCCATTTGGGGGCGCATGGGCATCTGATTCCCAACCACCCTCCCCATCTAAGGTGTTTACCCCCTATGTCATATACTGCCCGTCTGCTGTCTTGTCTGTCTTCCTACCCAATTTACCTCCCTAACTATTCCTACTATCCTTCTCCAATATCCAACTCTCACCTTAAAAACAAAAAGGGCATCTGTTCCCCCCAAAAAATAATATGCCCCATACATAGCAGTCCATTTTGCATAAGTGCCCACTGGGCACATGTAATCTGGTCCAACTGGCTTGACAACACATTACTGTTGTCCTCATCCCTCTCTCAGGGGTTTGAGTGTCCAACTTCACCTACAAATTATGTAGAAATCCACAGGTGTTGCTGTAGAAGAAATGGACAGCTATGGACCTTTCCTACACCCATCCAGCACATCCCTAGGTAGCTTTAATACTATACTTTCCTCTGCATGCCCCTTTTTCACCATTTTTCTATCACCCCTTTTTCTTTTCTTTTAAAGCAATTAGCACAGGGGTAAGCAGGAATAAGCAGTGCTAAGCAAAGCTAAATCTGATTAACCTTAGCTTGACATTGCTTAGCAGTGCAGAAACCCACACAAACCCACTTACAACTGCTTAAAAGTGTCTTAATCACTCTGTATCCATCAGACCTTGTTCTGCCCAGCAAGAAAATATTCAGCCCTGCCAAGTCTCGAACCCAGGATGCTGTACTCTACAATCACAAAAAACATACCACTACAGCATCTGAGCTGTGAATGTCTGTAATGCTTTAACAAACATATCATGCATTCTGGTCATTTAACATTAAGGAAAAAAAATTAGTCCCAAGTCTCCAACCCATGAGGCTGCACACTACAGTAACAGCAATGTACCACTACAACATCTGAGCTGTAGGAAGCAATGTTACTTTTTCAAACATATCATGCAAAAGAGACATACATCATTTGGCAGAAAGCTCTGTGGAATCATTCATGTGTTCTATAATGTCATATATACACAGACACACACACACACACACACAGACACACGTATATATATATACATATATATATATATATATATATATATATATATATATATGTATATATATATATATATATATATATATATATATATATATATAATATGTCTGTTGAAAAATATATATGAAAATGTAAATACATTATATAGATATACATATATAAATATATGATGGAAGGAAAAATATATATATATATATATATATATATATATATATATATATATATATATATATATATATATATATATATATATATATATATATATATATATATATATATATATATATATACACACACATATAAATATATATATATATATATATATATATATATAAATATATAGATATATACATATAAATATATATATATATATATATATATATATATCATACAGTGCAGTGTAGTCATACCTCAGAACCTATATATATATATATATGTATATATATATATATATATATATATATATATATATATATATATATATATATATATATAAAATACAGCGCAGTGTAGTCATACCTCAGAACCATCCCTCTCGACATCTTAGTGCAAGAAACCTGTAAAAAGGCTGTAAAATGGGGGGGGGGGTGGGCTACATATAGGGACATATTTCAAATATTGCTGTTAGAAAGGAAGACATTTGCTACAGCAACAGGGTGTGTTTCAGTAGACAATTAATGAAAGATATGAGAATGGAAACAGAAATGTTATGTCATTATTTACTGACATAAATCCATGGATCATCACAGTGATTTACCAGACAAATACAAATAAATTGTGTAACAGAACAACTGTATGGGCCAAACATATGGACATTCTGTGAAAATCCTGGCAATGGAGGGGTATGATCAGAGCCCCTTAGTGCAATGAATTTGCACCAGTCCTGACAAAGTGGGGGGACAAAGGCATGAAAATAGGGACACATCCAAAATACGTGAGCAGATAAGGTGAGAAAGTTGATATATTAACATTGTATGTCCTAACATATATTGACTGAAATACCACGAGTCCGGACTCAGTTGCTTCAAATTAGTTAGTGACCTCAATCCCCACATCATTACACTGATGTGTCAGGAATACACAACAGTTATGGGGACCAGACAAAAGATATCAGCTAGACAACTGGACATCTTACGAAGATGTGGGCATAACACAATATTAGGGAAACTACACTGAGCTACCAAGCAATGTCCAAACTACAATCAGACTGACATAACACTACTCAAATTCAGCTCTGGAGTATACACATGCATTTGCAAATATAACAGGCACTACAGGGAAGTAACACTAGTGGAAAACAGACACTGGTGTGAAACAGCATACCCGCAACCAATTGCACCACAGTCACAGTGACATACCAGTAAGCAACATGAACACTACTGTATAATGACTGTATGAGCAACAATATCCCATTTGCCATTCACACATTACCCCTACATATAGTGCCCCAAGTCACAGTGTAGTGCAATCTTGAGGTCATGGGACATGTCACAGTCTGCCTGTACAAACGGATTCACTTTATAATCTCAAAATACTGAAATCTCGAATTTCAGTATCTCGAGACCATGAAGCCGAAAATCCAAAAACCCGAAACCCTAGAAGCACGAAATTTAAAATCGTGACTTCTACACTAAACATACCACAGACACAAATGCAAACACACACCTCACTTCACATACACAAACACCTACCCTACATAAAAAAGGGGGGCAAACCACCCTTCACCCCCCACACCCCCCTACTTAAATATACTAATTCTGAGGTCACACTACACAAACACACAAAAGCACCACCACACAAGCTACATTCCCCTCGCAAACACACATCACACTAACAAAACACACAGACGCATGCTAAAGCCAATACCCAAAACCCGTAAAACATAAACACTTACCTGCATCTCCAACCACCCACTCACACACAGCAACACCAGAACTGCTAATTCAAAATCTCCTAACTTCAGAGTTTTGAATTTCACGGTTCTGGGGTTTTGGTATTCTGCACTTTCACCCTTCTGGTCTCGGGCTACTGAAATTCGGGATTTAAGTAGTTTGAGATTCTAAAGGGAACCTGTACAAACATGTACAGGTGATAGGGAACCAGAAACTGGAGCAACATGCAGAGTCATATAGAAAGGACCCATGACACTCACATGTACTCCCTCCCTACACAGCCCAAATAACATGTACACACTACACTGCTACACAATCCTGAGTCTGTTAACAATGGCCGGACATAAACAGACTTCTCAAATGTACAGTTTCCCACAGAATGTATAGGCACAGGACACGTATCTATGGCCGCTTCCTTATTACATGTCTGCGTGTTTACATCACTTTAAGCATTGCTCAAACGTGAATGCTAAGCAGCAGGTAGCTCAGCTAAGCAGATTTGTGCACTGGTAAGCATTGCTAAGTGAAACCTGCATGGTTTAAGTGCCTAAATAGTTTTACCATATGTTGGCATTGCTTAGCGCCATGCAAGCCCATACAAACCCACATACAACTGCTTCAAACTGCCTTAATCACTTTGTCTGCATCAGCCTCTGTTCTGCCTAGCAATAAAATAAACAGCCCTTACAGATCATGAACCCAGGACCCTGTACATCATAGTCACAGCAATTTACCACAAAGCCATCCAAGCTGTAGGATTTCCTGCTGTTTTTCAAACATATCAATAGGGAAGAAACATTGTTGCATCACTAATGATTGGTATTTACAAATATATATATATATATATATATATATATATATATATATATATATATATATATATATATACATATATATATATATATATATATATATATATATATATATATATATAGACATGTATGTATGGAGATACATATATATATGTATAACAATATATATGTATTACCGATAAAGACTGAGGTGTATATATATATATATATATATATTTAGGTGTATATGTATGTATATATATATATATATATATATATATATATATATATATATATATATATATATATATACATATATATATAAAATTAACCGCACTCAAAACAAATTGAATGAAGAGAAGCAATTTTAACTAAGAAATGAACTTCATGACAATAACAGCATTCAAAAAATAGAACTGTCAGTCTACATGGCCACTATGACTGCAACACAAAAAATGTAGTCTACTGTGCTTTCTGTGAACGCTGCGGGAATTTCTATATCGGCAAAACGAACAGAAAGCAGAGTAGCCATATTAAAGAACACACTGCAGCAATACACAAACAGGACAGTTTGAATGCCTTGGCTAAACACTGTGCTATTTACACAAACTTCACAGGATTCAAATTCCCAGTGCTGCAAAAAATAACAGAATTTGTAGGGGACATGGACACATTCCTGCAAGTCCGGGAATTAAAATGGCAGATAGAACTGAGAGCTGATGTCGATCCAGGTCTCAATGAGACACTGAACATTAAATGTGCACTTAAATGGTATAGAGATTGAAATGTGATAGGGTTTGAAGAATTGTGCAAGTGGATTTAATGTGTTTATGGATTTACAACTGTGCAAGTGAATATAATGTGTTTCCTCTCTCTCTCTGACTTTTGCCTCCCTCCTACCCCCTACACACATGCTCCCAGTCACGAGGCTAGCCCCCGATGACCTCACCAACAACCCCTCGGTCTCACTTTTCACGCAGTCATTCAAGGGGTGATACCATCCGAACCAGCCCATGGGCAGTACCATCTGCACAGACAGTCTTCTGGGACACTCTGTTATTCATATGCTCCACACTCCTTGTCATGGGTGGCCCCCTAAGAGCTCCCCCTCAAGTCCACACCGCATTTCTCCCACTCCCCCTTCAGGCCATCAGGTGGCATACCCACACATTTCTCTACACACACACTGATACCCAAGCATAGTAGGACTCTCTACCTGACTCCTCCACCTTTCTCCGTGCCCTTCCTTACATACCTTTGGAGGAAGGGACTCATAAGTTACATGTTTATATTAGAATTATCACAGCATGACTCTCATCCTTCCCGGTTCCCCCATATATTTAATAATTTTTTTTTTTTTTGCTTTTGCACACAATCCCTTTTTGCACACAATCCCTTTTTGCACACGATGCCTATTAGTATACACATGGCACCACAAGGCTATCACTGTCTGACCAATTTACCTTATGTAACTGTGATTGCAATGTTAATGAAAATGCACAAGGCACCCTGCCTGTTAACACTTTACTACTGGAAAGGAACTGTTGTTAATTTAAATGGCCTGCTAGAACTAATGTATTTAAAGGAAGTCAAAATGGTTGCTCATAGTTATGAAACATGTCTTTCTGAAGAAGTCTTCATAATAAATAAGACGAAAGCGCTAAAATACTACAAGAGTTGGTGTGATTTACTATTTTCTTATGTATATATATATATATATATATATATATATATATATATATGCATATATATGTATGCATGAAAAAAAAAAAAAAAATATATATATATATATATATATATATATATATATATATATACACACATACATACATGTATGGGGATGCAAATATATGCAAGGGAATGTATGAAAAAGAACAAAACTAATATATATATATATATATATATATATATATATATATATATATATAATATATAGATAGATATAGATATAGATATAGATATATTCATTTTTCCATAACATGCAGCGGTGTCATACCTCAGATCACCTTAGTATAGGTCTGAACCAAGCCAAACAAAGTTGTCGGACAAGTTTATGAATTTGGGACCCATTGGAACTAATTGGGAAGATTAACTGAGGACGTTACTGCAGTAACAATGTCTCTCCTAACATATATTGAATACAATATCAGATGTCTGAGAGATCAATTACCTATCATTATGTAGCGAGTCCATTCCACACATCATCCCACTTGAATTGTCAGAAATACACACCTGTCATGGGGACCAGACCAAATATATGAGCCAGACAACTTTACATCCTATGAACACCTGGACAGTTAAGAGCTATGAGTGCAGCTATGTAACATTAAGGAAACTACACTAAGTTGACAAGCATGTCACCAAGCACCATCCAAAATACAGTCAGGACAACACCACACTACCCCAAAGCAGCGCTGGGGGATTACACATGCATTAGCTAATACAGCATGCACTACAGGGATGTAACTGCACTGGAAAAAAGATACTGGTGTGGAAGTGCATACACACACCTAGTTATACCACAGTCACAGCAACATACTGGTAAGCCTACCAAACACAACAGTATAATGACTGTATGGACAGATATATCTTGAATCACAGTCACAGAATACCCCTACATATACTGTCCCTGGTCACAGTGTAGCAGGACTTGTGTGGTGGTATGTGACATGTCTTAGAATGACCATACAAACATGTACTGCTGATAGACCACCAGTAGCCCGAGCAGCATGCACAGTTGCATACAAAAGGATCTATGCCAGTCACATCTGCCCCCACCCACCCTACACAGACAAACTAATAAGTAACTGGTATGCTACTAAAAATTCTTAATAGGCCATACAGAATTGCCAGACATACATCGACCTCCTGACTGTACAGAATTCCACAGGTTGTCCAGCTTTTTTCCTCATATGTATGGCCCCTACCCCGGAACATGTGTGGGGTTCCACAACATCATTGGGACGATGTCAAGAATGACAGCATTAAATAATGATAGGCCATAACTATCCACCTCATATGGACAAAGCCTGACACAATAGGGATACAGTGGCCCAGAAACATGGGGCATATGTTCAATAGTGCTGTTATAACTGCAAAAGTCATTTGTAATGAGGGGTATGGCAGTGTGGTAACACATCAAGTGTGTCATAGCTGAGGTACAGCTGTACAAGATTACCAGCTCTGTATAACAGTTATTGCATGTGCCACAGAGTTTATAGAGCTGAGCGGTGTATACAGGTAAGTGTATAGTAGTAGACATCAGCAGCTTTTGTAAAGTGGACAATGGGAAGTGTATTGGGTGTCAGGTGCCAGAATCCACCACATTACCCATACACTCAGATCACTCCACAACAAGTACAAATATGACTCTGTCATTGTCCATATTGGTGTGAACGACCTGAGACGTACCTCCCTGGAGTACATGAAAAGAGACATGGAAGAGCTCTCCAATGTTGTGGCCCAGGCAGAAATGACCCTAGCCCTAAGTAGCATCCTGCCATTGCCCAGAATGATACCACAGTACAAATACAAAATGACTGACTTCAACAATTGTCTAAGAGTCTGGGGTCATTCTAAGGGGATCCAGTATCTCTCTTTCTGGGGTGACATGGTCAACAGACCATGATGCTTTGCCAGAGATAGCCTGCACCTGTCACTCCTGGGATTCCGGATACTGACTAAGGCTCTTACTGCACCAATAGTGCCTTTTTTAGGCAAGGTTCAAATGACAAATTCACCACCGTAACAGAAACAGGCAAGCAAAAACTGAGGGTAATGCTACTCAATGCTAGAAGTCTAAATCTCAAAATTCACTCACTCGAGGCACTCCTTAAAATGTAGAACACTGATATCTGTGCAGTGACTGAGACCTTGTTCAAGGCTCTAGAGAGCACCCCTGCATTACAGGCTGTAACACATACCACACTTTTCAGCCATCTAACCTGGACCAGAACAGCAAAGGCGGAGGTGTGTCCATATTCATTAAGGATATCCACACCTCCAGGCTAGTTGTGCAGCATAATGCATCCGAGGTTATCCAAGTGCAACTAACTCTGGACAAAACTGCAATCCAGACTGTAGCTTGCTACAGATCCCTCACCATTCCCTAGGATTCCTACTCCTCTTTTCTTGATATACTGGAAAATATTAGGGTTCAAACAAACACCCTAATAATGGGCGATTTCAACTACCCCTCCATTAACTGGGAAAACTACTCATGTACCAACTCCTTCGCTCAACACTTTCTGGAATTCATAAATTCCAATGCCCTGGATCAAATTTCCACACCCCCACCAGGGGCAACAATATCTTAGACCTAGTCATTACCATCATGAGTGACCAGTGTTCCACACCTGAAATCAATTCCTAGTTGGTCAGATATGACCATAAGCTAATCACCCTAGATATCCGCATCCCACCCCCTCCCACCATTAAGGAAACCATGGTAAAAAAAAATTCTCCAAAGCCAACTTTATGCTTCTTAGGACAGAGGTGGCGAACTTCATGACACCCATGCAGATGAACAATACAGTTTTGACTGCTAAATCCTATGCAAATGCACTCTATAAGCACTTACAGGAGTGCATGGATTGTGCTATCCCAAACAGAACCAAGATGCTATCCTCCAAAAAAAGGAAGCCAACCTGATGGTCTCCTGACATAAACAAATGCTACAACAGAAGGAAGAAACTGTTGCAAAAGAGAGTAAAATCCCATGAGTGGAGGAGCTGCCTGGTCAGCCTCCGTAAGAAGCTGAGATCCCTTATAAGATCCTCCAAAGCTAGCTACGAAAAAAACTCACCACTGATTCTAAGGGCAACCACAAAGCATTCTATAGCTATGTCAAGCATCTCAGTGGCAACACCTAGATCTGCTCTGAGTTACACCACAATGGCACGGAAATTACAGAACCAACTGATATTGCCAACATCCTGGAAGATAGGTACAGGAGTAATTTCCCCCCCTCTCACCCCTAAAGGGTCCATATCTATACAGGAAGAATACAGATTCCCTGTAATCACATCCATGCAGGTAAAAGCTGCACTCTCTAAAACCACAAACACAGCATCCATGGAACTGGACAACATCCCAGGCTGTGTTTTACACGAACTTCAGAATGAACTGGCTCCCCACCTAAGCACCATGTTAAATCATAGTCTCACGTAAGGCTTTGTGCCCACTGAATGGCGCACATCAACAGTTATCCCACTTCACAGAGGGGGAGCCACCACTGATCCTGGGAACTATCACCCTATTAGCCTGACGAGCCTGGTCTGCAAGGCCATGGAATGTATCATCATGGAACTCATAAATAAAGACATTGGTAACATCCAAACTCTGGACCCCACCCAGTTTGGGTTTGTGAAAGGCAGATCATGCCTTCTGAACTTGATTGACTTCTTTGAGGCAGTCACCAAAGCCGTAGACGAGGGTAAGGTTGTTCACACAGCCTATCTTGACCTCGCCAAGGCTTTCAACACCATCCCCCATTCTGGAATTACAGCTAAACTCACTAAACTAGGTATAAATCCCTACATCACAAGATGGGTTGCCAACTGGCTCACTGACAGAACCCACACTATAAAAGTTGCAGACTCCAAATCTGACTTCAAGCCAGTGACAAGTGGAGTACCACAGGGTTCAGTCCCGGGACCTCTGCTGTTTGGTATCTACTTCTCTGAAGTACAGGCTAACACAGAAGGCCTCTGGCTAATGAAGTTCACAGATGACTACAAACTAGAAGCCATAGTCAAGTCCCCAAGTGATGTGGACATCTTACAGAAGCGCCTTACTGATTCAGATGTCTGGTGTCAGAGACATGGCTTCCAGCTCAATGCCAAAAAGTGCATTGTCATCCCCTTTGGTAAAAATTCTGAACCCATGAACTACCACATAAACACCAGTCTACTTAACACCAAATGTGTGATAAGAGACCTTGGGACCCAGGTGGACAATAGTCTCTCCTTTGATAATCACATCACCACAGTAGTCAGGAAATCCTTCTATGTGGCACACCTCATCACAAAAGGGTTCTTATCCAGGAAAAAAAGGTCATTGCTCCCCTCTACTTGGCAATCATTAGACCCATTATAGAGTACAATGCCCCTTTTGGGATGTACATCACAAGACATCTGCAGCAGCTGGAAAGGCCACAGAAGTACCTCACAAAGAGAATTACTGGCCTCAAACAGTTACCCTACACTGACCATCTCAAAAAACTCCAGCTTTACTCTGTAGCATATCACCTACTCTGAGGAGATCTCTGCCTAACATATAAAGCTATGTTAAACCCAGAGCTGTTGGACATGCTATACCTTAAGAAATCCCAATCCCTCCGAGCTACATGGTCTAGGGACCTAGACCTTGTCACCACAATAAACAGGACAGGCTGGAGGGATAGATTCCTGTCCCAGAGACTTCCTATACTCTGCAATAAGCTACCCATCTATGTCAAGCAAAGTTCCTCATTCGCACTCTTCAAGAAAAATCTTGATGAGTGGATGGGAAATAGGAAATACACCCCGAGGGATCACTTCTGTGAGTCTGCTCGACAGGGTCCCAGGAAAGTAACTTTCTTGGGTGGCATAAGCCAGGGAACCTTGTTGGCTTGGCTTACTAATTGATAGCAACCTTAGCTATGATGACCATATTAATGCTACAATAAAGTCTGTCAACAAAAAACTAGGCACCCCTTACAGAATCAACCCCTTCATTACCCCTTCAGCCAGAATCACTATTGCCCAGACTCACCTAATCTCTACCCTTTTCTGTGCTTCTGCGATATATACCAACCTATTTAGAAACAACCTCACCAAACTTTCGACTAGTTATAATAGCATAGCCAGATTTGCCAATGGAACCCCTTTCAGAACTCACCACTGTCACAACCTCAAACAACTGGGATGGTTAGAACTGCAGAACCTACTACTTTGTCAACAACTTGTTATCACCCAAAAGATCCTTTATCACCCTAATAATACCCCAATCCTTACTAATCTGATTACCCCCTACAAAAATCTTGCAACTCTACGCTCAGCTAACAAATTTCTAGTCTCCACTATTAAATCTAAAAACAAACCTGGGGACTCACTTTTCGCCAACACAGTAGGAAAAAGCTGGAACCAGCTTCCTAGTGAACTTTCATCTCTTGATTCCACTCATCTCTTTAA
The DNA here is from genome assembly GCF_019279795.1 of Protopterus annectens. Taxonomy (NCBI): domain Eukaryota; kingdom Metazoa; phylum Chordata; order Ceratodontiformes; family Protopteridae; genus Protopterus; species Protopterus annectens. Next base: position 223,591,120 of record NC_056730.1, on the reverse strand, counting down.
AAAGCATCTTAAAGAATATCTTAAAAATCACTGGCTTTGTCCCTGCTCTAACCCAGACTGATATACCCTGACATTTGTCTATTTCCCCTTTTTGCTTTCTTACACTTCTATACTCCACTGTTCTATGTCTCATACCTGTAAAAAAAAAATTATATATATATATATATATATATATATATATATAACAAATTTTTACAATTCAATATTTTTTTTCTTTTTTTTTTTTGATTGCTCTCTCTCAAATTTTTGCTCTCAGTATTTGATCTTAGTGTTAACCTACTAAGGACTCTAAATAACTTTGTCAACCTCAATGTAACAATGTCCTGTAATTTGTTTTGACTATTACTGTATATTGTAATTTTTGTCACTGCTAATGCTTGGAGCTTTTCTCCCCGGGTCTCTACTGAAAATGGACATATATCCAGTTAGACTAGCCTGGTCAACAAATGTAAAATAAAATAAAAATAAAATAAATACTTAGGCTCTTGGGCCAATAGCCTAGGACCGACCTATGAACCTATGAACACACCTCAGATTGTTGTAATCCACACTCCCAGAGGATATTTGACCAAATACACAGAGAATACCATTCACACACACACACACACACACACACACACACACACACACACACACACACACACACACACACACACACACACAACCATGATTGCTAGTGTTGGTTTTGGAGCCCCTACCCTTCTAGTTAGTGGTACTACAGTGTTAGGCAGTTATCACAGGTGGCACAGAGCTTATAGTTTAGAGAGTGTTCCACAGTACATGTAAAGTGACTTACATCATGTGCCATTGTAAGGTATGGCAGTGGGGGGGTGTACTGGGTGTGAATGGATTCATAATACTATCACGCATGAGCCTATACACTCCAAAACAGTGCTATACACACCAATGCATACACACAAATGTGCCAGTACTGTGATTAGCAGTTCTGTCTCTCTAGCTATTCATTCCATACTGTTACATAGCTGTTGCACACAGCACAAGGCCTATAGGTCTACAGATTATCTACAGATACCTCTACAGTTGATGTAAAAAGCAGCCCTTGTAGAGTGGAATGTAGGATGTGTGCTGGGAGTACCATGGTTACCCAATGGATATTGTCCCACTTAAACACACTCAGGATACTGGTTTTGCACATACACACATGCACACATACACACTTTCCAGTACTGAGATTAGAACTCCTACCTATTCAGTTATTGCTACTTAACTGTTATGCATTTATTGCACACATCGTGGTGCTTGTAGGGTGAAGTGCATTCCACAGTTCCTCTAAGGTGAACAACATCACCAGGCCTTGTAAAGTATGGCAATGGGAGATGTACTGGGTGAGAATAGACTCAAAATACTCTAACCTACAGAAATATACACAATGACAAACACAGATACAGTCATATAAACATTTGCCAGAACTGAGGTTAGCAGCCCTGCATATCTTATCAGTCAGTCCATACTGTTACATAGTTCCTATACACAACATGTCCCTTATTGGGCTTAATAGTGTCATCAGATACCTCTACAGTTGATGGAGGCAGCGTGCCTAGTACGGTTGACCTTGGGACATGTGCTTGGAGTACCATGGTCTAAAAATGTAAAACCCACCCCCCCATTGGATATAGTATTCACTCAAATACAGGATATTGTTGTCACACAGACAGTCACACATTTGCCAGGACTGAGATTAGAACCACTACCTATCTAGTTATTGGTACTACAGTGACATACATTTATCACACGTGTCATAGACCTTGTAGGATGAAGACTGTTCCATGGCTCTTCTAAAGTGAGCAACATCACCAGCCCTTGTAAAGTATGGCAATGTGCAGTGTACTGGGAGAGTGACGTCTCAAAATGCTGTCTCCTACAAATATAGACATGTACAAACACTTGCACACACATATACACACACACACACACACACACACACACACACACACACACACACACACACACACACACACACACACACACACACATACTCACATTTGCCAGGACTCAGACTGGAACCACTACCTATGTAGTTATTGGTAATATAGTGTTATGCAGTTACTGCAAGCACCAGGGAGCCTATAGGATGAAGAGTGTCACAAGGTACCTTTACAGTGTATAACATCACCAGCCCTTGCAAAGTATGGCAATGAGGGAGTAGTGGGTGAGAAGGGCATCAAAGTACTTTCACCTACAAATGTACATGCTCACAAACACTTTTGTATGCAGTCATGCACACACACACGTTTGCCAGTACTGAGATTTATAGGTTCATATGTTTATAGGTGTGTTCCAGGCTAATGGCCATGGAGCCATTACAAGCCTAGCCCATGAGAATACCCTGACGTCATGCCAGCTGACATTTGTCCACAGTGCATCTATCGACTATTGCCACTTGAATGATCCCCATAGTGACAGTTAAATTCCCTAACCACTCATCCAGATTTCTCTTGAAGAGGGCCAGTGAGGTGCTCTGATTGATGTATGTGACATATAGTCCATAACATGGCCAGTCTCTGGGTTATGGACCTATCCTCCAGCATGTTCTGTTGATTGTGGTAATGAGGTTGTGGTCTCCGCCAGGACTGAGATTAGAACCACTACCTATCTAGTTATTGGTACTACAGTGACATACATTTATCACATGTGTCATAGACCTTGTAGGATGAAGACTGTTCCATGGCTCTTCTAAAGTGAGCAACATCACCAGCCCTTGTAAAGTATGGCAATGTGCAGTGTACTGGGAGAGTGATGTCTCAAAATGCTGTCTCCTACAAATATAGACATGTACAAACACTTGCACACACATATACACACACACACACACACACACACACACACACACACACACACACACACACACACACATACTCACATTTGCCAGGACTCAGACTGGAACCACTACCTATGTAGTTATTGGTAATATAGTGTTATGCAGTTACTGCAAGCACCAGGGAGCCTATAGGATGAAGAGTGTCACAAGGTACCTTTACAGTGTATAACATCACCAGCCCTTGCAAAGTATGGCAATGGGGGTGTAGTGGGTGAGAAGGGCATCAAAGTACTTTCACCTACAAATGTACATGCTCACAAACACTTTTGTACGCAGTCATGCACACACACGCGTTTGCCAGTACTGAGATTTATAGGTTCATATGTTTATAGGTGTGTGCCAGGCTAATGGCCATGGAGCCATTACAAGCCTAGCCCATGGGAGTACCCTGACGCCATGCCAGCTGACATTTGTCCACAGTGCATCTATCGACTATTGCCACTTGAATGATCCCCATAGTGACAGTTAAATTCCCTAACCACTCATCCAGATTTCTCTTGAAGAGGGCCAGTGAGGTGCTCTGATTGATGTATGTGACATATAGTCCATAACATGGCCAGTCTCTGGGTTATGGACCTATCCTCCAGCATGTTCTGTTGATTGTGGTAATGAGGTTGTGGTCTCCGTGGCATGTGGTGCAGAAGGATTGGGATTTCATTAGATGTGGCACTCCTAACAGGGCTGGGCAGATATGGCTTTGTCAGTCAAGCAGGGATCGCATGTAAGTAGCCAAGATCTGACCAAGAATACTTGGAAGTATTGGACTCTGTCCATATAGTATAGTTGTTTAAGGCCTAGGGTCCCATTTGCAGCCTCCCCAGTTGTTGCAGGTGTCTAGTGAAGTACATGGCAAATATGCCATTGTACTTGATGTTTGGCCTAATGAAGGGAAAGAAGAGGGAGACATTGACCTCTTCCTTCCTGGATGCAACATCCTTAGTTATGAAATGTGCCACATAGATGGACTTTCTGTCCACAGTGGCAATGTGGTGGTCATAAGAGAGGTTGCTGTCAACATGTATTCCCAGACCTCTTATAATGACTTATGTGTCAAGTGGACTACCAGTGATGTGGTAATTCATGGAAACCACATTGATCCCAGAGGGGATGATGAAATATTTCTTGCCATTCAGCCTAAGACCAGTGTTCAAACAACAGTCATAGGTCTCCATGGGGACTGTATGAAGGATGTCAACATAATTTGGGGGTGCAAACATAGCACCCACCTTGCAGTTGTCTGCAGATATTGTCAGCCAGAGTCCCTTTGTGTTGGTCAGAGGCATACATACCGTACATGGGGGGAAACAGGATCAGACCTTGTGGTACTCCACTCGTGACTGGTCAGCAGTTTGACATGGAGTCCACTGCCTTCACACTGTGGGTTCCATCCATGAGCCAGTTTGCAACCCACCTAGTGACATAGGTGTTGATGCCTAGCTGAGTGTGTTTGTCACTGTTTCTTGAGTGTTGAATGGTATCAAAATATTAGAATCTCCACTTATCTTGTTTTTATACCATACTGTTACATAGTTATTTTACATAGTACACAGCTTATAGGGCTACTGAGTGTCTTCAGCTACCTCTACAGTGGTTGACAACAGTGGGCCCTGTAAAATGGACATTGGGACATATACTGCATGGACCACACTAAAAGATTGCAAAACCCACCCTCCAATGGATATGGTTCACAACCAAACACACACACACCAGATACTGTTCTTACTCACACACATTTTCCAGGACTGAGATTCAAACCCCTACCTAGGTAGTTATTGTGACTACAGTGTTAGGCATTTAACACATGTGCCACAAAGCTTATGGGATGAAGGCCATCCCAAGTTACTTCTAAGTTGAGGGACATCAGCAGCCCTTGTAAAGTATGGCAATTGGAGATGAACTGGTTGTGGATGGCCACAAAATACTGTAACCTACAGATATACACACATACAAACACAAATACAATCACACTTGCCAAGACTAAGATTAGAACCCCTATCTGACTAGTTTTTTTTTCACTATAGTAGTATGCAGTTATCACAAGTGCCACAGAGCTAATAGGGCTGATGGTTGCCCAAAGGTATCTGTAAAGGGGACTGATATCAGCAGGACTGATAAAGTAAAGCAATGGGAAGTGTACTGGGTGTGAATGGCCTCAAAATCATTAACCTACAAACACACTCACACAAACACGCACACTATTACATTTGCCAGGACTGAGATTAGATCCCCTGCTTAACTAGTTTGTTGCACTATAGTCGCACACAGTTATCACAAGCACCACAGAGCTTATAGAGCTGATGACTGTCCAAAGGTATCTGTAAAGGTGGCTGACATCAGCAGGACTGCTAAAGTAGGGCAATGGGAAGTGTACTGGGTGTGAAAGGCCTCAATATCATTAACCTACACACACACACACACACACACACACACACACACACACACACACACACACACACACACACTTTTACATTTGTCAGGACTGAGATAATAACATCCACCTAACTAGTTTGTTGCATTATAGGAGTACGCAGATATTGCAAGTGCCACAGAGCTTATAGGGCTGATGGCTGCCCAAAGGTATCTGTAAAGGTGACTAAGCAGGATGGCTAAAATAGAGTGATGGGAAGTGTACAGGGTTGTACACAACAAAAAATGGTACAAACCAAACAAGATATAATTCTCAAACACACACACACACACACACACACACACACACACACACACACACACACACACACACACACACACACACACACACACACACACTTACTTGCCGGTACTGAGATTAGAATTCCTGCCTATCTAGTGATTTGTACTACAGAGTTACACAGTTATTGCACACATCATGGAGCTTAATGGGCTGATAACTGGCCAATGGTGCTGATAATGGGAATGACATCAGCAGGACTGATAAAGTAGGGCACTGAGTGTGAAACTTATCAAAATACTTCTTCTTACAAACATACACACACATTTATACACCCACACACACACTTGCCAGATCTGAAATTAGAATCCCTGCCTAGCTAGTAATTTGTACTTTAGTGTTACTCAGTTATCACACGTGCTACAGAGCTTACTGGGCTGACAACTGGCCAAAGGTGCTTTTAAGGGGGTTGACATCAGCTGGACTGATAAAGTAGGGCACTGAGAAGTGCTGTGGGTGGGAATGGCCTAAAACACTTTCACCTACAAACAAACACACACTCCCTCACTCTCACACACACACAACTATCGCACACACACAGTTGCCAGTATTGAGATTAGAATCCCTACCTATCTAGTTATTTGTACTATAGTGTTACACAGTTATCGGGTGCACAAAAGAGCTTATAGAGATGAAAAGTGTCAAATAGCACTTCCAATGTGAATGACATCAGGAGATCTTTTTGAAATAGGGCAATGTGAATTGTACTCAGTGGGAACAGTCTCCTAATATGTAGACCTACGGACACACACACACACACACACACACACACACACACACACACACACACACACACACACACACAGGTGATGTGATATTATAAATCCAACCTCAGTACTATTAAACAATGGGTCTCACCTTTTATGCTGGCACTTGCAACTGTTTACAACTGGCATGCCACTGTCCACAGCAGGACATCACTGTATGCCATTCAGGGTATCTGTGTGTGACTCACTCTGTGTCCCCCTGTCTCTCTCTCTCTCTCTCTCTCTCTCTCTCTCTCTATCACTGTCTATCTTCTCTCTTCACCACATCTATGTGTGTGTATGCTTGACATATTTTATGTGTTGCCCATAGATATGTGTGTGTGTATCTCACACAGCAGATGCAGATATATCATATATGGGCCACCTACAGCTAGCTGAGGGTAATCCTGTCATGTGTGTGTGTGTGGGGGGGGGGGACAGTTGAGGTTTACATAGCTGTCTCTATGCACAGACATATATACACAATGCAGTCATATATTCCCTATTCCCAGCTGGGTTCCAACATGTCCTGTGGTTCTTGAAGTGTAGAATCATGCCCAGTGTGACCTTCTATAGTTAGAGTGGGAATGCTTTCTAGAGATAGGTGTACTCCAGTCCAGGGTTTTGTGTGCTACAGCCATACCTCTCAGAAGTACACAGGACTTTCCTCAGGGTGCTGGGTTTATTTAGTAGGCATTTTCTGATATATCTGTAGTCTGACACTACAATGTATTGTGTCATTACCTAGTGGCAGACATCCTCAGATCATCACAGTGCTTTACCAGAGAAATACTAGTTGTATGATGCACAGACCAATATTATAAGGGCAGATATGTACAGTCTTGCCTAACAAGGCCATTTGTGAGATGTGGCTACAGCCAGTTGAGTAATGACGTGCTGTGTAAACAGTCCAGCAACCTGGTAATATACTGGCTAGGGATCTCCTGCTTGTGTACTATCTTTCTAACCTGAGATGTCATATCCTTGTGTGGGCATACCTCTCACCTGTACATTTTTTGGCAGGTTGTTCAGGTGTTTTGCTAGAGGTTTCATCCTGTTTATGTAAACTTGTGTTTTTATGGGAAGTTAGTTACATATAATTGAGAGTGATGTTACAAAACAATGACAGACATTACTGTTTCCTTCTACTAACCTTGGGACAATTCCCACTACTGCAAACCCCTCACCCAACCAACTTTCTCAGTATGTAAGGGCGATATTTACAACACATGCCTATCATTGTGCCTTTGTTCCACTTTTATTTCCGCCCTTATCCAGACATCTGGCTGTCAGAGGTTGGGAGTTATGGGTGTGGGTACAGAGTACATTCTATTGTGCAGGCATGTCCATTATATGTAAAAGCAAACATAAGAAAAAAGGATTATTGAGAATAACCACTGGCAGTAGTACCAAAAAGCACTTATATTCACAAAAGCATTGGCACCTCAGCTACACATCCTTCAAGATGTCCCTTATATGTGTAGTATATTCCACATAGCACTGTAACTTCCAGGTGACGCCCAGGTATGTCAGTGGCAGAGCAGTGGGTGTCACTGACATGCATAACAGTTGGCACTGCAGTTATCTGCACACTGTACCTAGGGCAGTACGAGATGACTGCCAGGAGAATGTGCTGGCCATATTCTAACAGTACTAACCACACATACACATAGCTCATTGGCCCCAGCATATTGTGGACAGACAAAATGTTTTCTTGTGTATTGGTACAGCCCTGCCAATGTGTGTCATGCTGCTATTTCTCTGCAAACATACATGCTACTTTATTTGGGTGGGTATATGGTTGGGGGCACACCTGTCAGCTGTACACATTTGCACAGACTGTGCTGATATTTGCTTTACATTTTGGTTCCATTTACCATACTACTGTGCCCTGTCTTGGACTAGAGACATATCAGTAAAGAGCACAGGTCAGATTGTAATGGCATACATTTGAGTTTCAGACTTTTTACCCTTCATAGTCTTAATGCAACTATGGGTCCTACTGTGCTATCACTGTGTGAGTCTGTAGGGGGGGGGGTAATTCAACATTGCCACTATTTGTGTGCCTTTTCCAGACAGTTCTTTGTGGTTTTCTATAGTTGAGTTGATGTGTGGGTGTGAGGGGTGGGTATGGGACCCCCACACTGATACCCATGCCTATGACCTATGACCCCCCCCCAGTTAGTTGTCCCCACACATATACTGCAGTGGGATTTACCACTTTGGGTACTACTGCATACTGTGTGGAGGCCAGTTTTGGCCAGACATTTCTTGGTGTCCCACATAGCTGCCAGTTGTGTGCTGCTATCCCAGTAAGCCACCCCATTCCCTTGCATGCATGCAGCATTACCATAGATATGCTAGCAAAATATACTAATCCATTCATTTATTGTTGAGAAGACTGACTTACCTTGTACTTGCGGCAGTTGTGAGGACGGTGCTTAAGGGCTGCCTATATTGGATGCACACAGTACACTGCCTATACATGGTAAATTACAGGTAATGTGATGTGTGTGCCATCCATTTTACTGTGTGTGTGAGTCAGAGACAGGTGTCAGTCCCTGGAGTCCCTACAGTGTCAGTGTGTGTGCTATGCATTGGCTCTTTGCCAAGGCCTGAGCATACTGGGCATGCCTCCGTCTTCCTACAGGCGCAGGCTCAGGGGCCTCCTCCTCTGAGTCCCTCTGTGCCTATGAGGACCTTGGCAATGGTGGTGGGCTGTGTGGCCCTTCCCCATGCTGTTTCTGCTGTAGCTGTTTCCGCAGGATCATATTGTGTAGCATGGCACATACTATCAACATGTGTGCACATATGGCTGGAAAGTGCTGCAAGCCTCCACCAGATATGTCAAGGCAGCGGAACCGTGACTTGAGCATCCCAAACACACACTCTATAATGACCCTGGTTTGTGTGTGTACCTCATTATGGTGTTCTTCTGTGGGTGTGTGTGCATTTCTGATGGGTGTCATCATCCACGGCTCCAGTGCATAGCCAGCATCCCCCACCAGTTGGCAATACGGGATGCCCCCATTGGTAAATGCCTGGTACAGATGTGATGAATGCCAGATGTGGGAGTCGTAATAGCTTCCAGGGCTGCCAGCAAACACATTCATGATAATGCCCTGGGCATTGCACATGACCTGGCAGTTGATGGAGGAAATCCCTAGTGGTTTATGTAGATCCTAACCTGTTCACTGGGAGGTGCTTTGATGAGGATGTGCATGCAGTCTATCGCACCCAGTACCTACGGGTATTCTGCTACATCGTGGAAGAGATGCATATTGCTGGTCCTCTCCTCACCGGTGTTGGGGAAGCAAATGTGCTCACCGGCATGTGGTAGCATGGCATCCAGGAACTGGTGGAGTACCCTGGATGCAGATGCCTGTAAGACCCCCATGATGTCTGCAGTAGGTCTTTGGAAAGTACTTGTAGCTAGAATTCTTCAGGCTACACATACCTTGGTATCCACTAGGATGGGTTCCCTCTATTGGCTCTAGGTCTGGGTTGAGGCCGGCACAGCTCAGTGATTTGCTGAAGTATGTCTCTGTCCACCCTGTAGCACTCTATCTCCAGATCATGTTGCCCCTGGTAAGTTACCCTGGGTCTGAACACTCTTCTAATCCTCCTTGGTCTGTGGCGGTTGTCAGCATTATTCTTCTCTCCACCCTCAGCCTCTAGCACATACTGATGGATCAAAGCAATGGCAGCCCCTAACATTTTTCCGGTTAAAATTCCTACGCATGTGTACACCAATGGTGCAGAGTTTGTGGTAAAAACAGACTGTAAGGTGTTTCCATAGTTTATACTGCTGTGCTGCAGATGCTGTCTGTATGATTGGCTGACTATGATACATTCCACCTGCTGGTGATGTAAGTTGTTCTTGATTGCTTTTATTCTGCTATTTTCCTTTTTTTCCCTTCCCATTTCCTCCCCCATTTAAGTCCCAAGGCTCCCTGCACAAATCCGGTGCCCAAATGTAAACAGTCCTGCTAGTTCCTTTTTTTTTTTTTTTTTTTTTTTTTTATTTTTTTTTTTTTAGCCTTACTGCACAGTTTAGCTGATGTAAACATGAAGAAATGGCCCTCCCTGGACATGAACAAGCTCTTCATTTCATGGAATAAGTCAATACAGCCTCAGACACACACCCTCACTTAGCTGTGCTTAACTAAGCTTATCTCTGCGCCATAGGTTTCCAGTGTGCCTGACACACCCCCTTTTCATGTCTGTTGCTCCTCCTAGTTGCACGATTGTGCTATCGCACCTACATGGTTAGGTGCAGTTTGGCACTTAGAAAATTTTTGTGATTCAGTAAATTTGCCCTCATTTGCATACCCCACTGCCTCAGTCCATACTTACTGCACTAACACAGAGCCTTTCCCCTTGAAAACCACTGTTCCCTGGTATTGTTTTGATTCTGCATGCCTTAGACTATAATGGCAAAATGCAGATTTCCCTTAAAATTGAGTTTTCACATTTTTTAAAATTTTTGGCATGATCCCGTTTGCGCGCCACTGCCCTATGCTTAAATGTTCGAGATCAGCCAAAAAAATTAACTTTGATTTTTATAAAAAATAAGCAGTTTTGCACGCCAATGCCCATATATTTGGTCATTTGCATGCCTAAAGACTATAATACATGCTTTTTTGGGAGCTGTCATGCCTCCATTTTTTTATTTGCAGAAATGTATTCGGTTAGTAACTGAATGCATTTCTACAACTAACACTGATCTTGCATGGATACCTGCCTGCTTATTGAATTGCTAATTTACCTCATTTGCATGGTTTTCACCAGCAAATGAGGTAGTTAGCATTCTGCACTGGTTTCCATGCAAGAACAGTGTATTCAGCCTCGTGCACGTCAACACACTACTTTACTGGATCGCTCGGTGACCATATTCCGTGCAGGAGCGGCTACAGTGTTTCTGCATGTAAATAAAAGGTTATTGAATCCCAGGGTAAGACTAACTTCAGGCTTGTACAGTATGACTTGTTCAATGACCTTGAGAGTTTGGGTTGCAAGAGTTTTTCTCTTTGCTGTCTCTACACTGCTCCTCCTCCTCTTTCCATTGTTTCAGATTTATAATTAGAGCAAAACAATAAGATTCTTGTTGCTGAATATTCTGGTTATATAACAAAATTACTCTTGTAGAGTTGCCTGGCATGAACTTTGCACATTGAACTCATACTGTTCTGGTGTTATGGTGCTTTTCAAATATGAAAAAATCTTTCTTTCAGCAGTGATGCCATAATTTGTTAGCTTCCCCGAGGAGTCAGTGCAATAACATACAGGGATAAACCCAGACAATGTCCCAGGTGAATTAGCTGCTTGGGCAGTTGAGGTGCTGTCAGAGGAAGGAAGGGTTTTCCTGTATTGACAGTTGGATGGTTAAGTACCCGGAACCTCCTTGCATTTGATCCCTAGTGGAGGTGGGGACATACAAGGTACTGTTATCCTAGGAAGGTTTTGGTGGGGGCCCTTGGCTGAGCCTTAGTGGATGCAGAACAAGATATCAGTTCATCCCCTTTGTAAAACCACTCCCTAGATGTAATAGGTGTATGCATGGGAAAAAGAGAAGATGGATAATGCAAAACACTGCTTCACAGCAATATGATGCTGCACAGGAGCTTTAGTCTATTCTGACCCTGAGCATGGGTCAAAGTAAGTCCAGAAGAAAAACAATAGTGCTCAATCGGCCCAATGGCTGAAGAAAGGTCCTAGTGGCAGTTGACAGTTAGGTGTGAGGAGGAAAAAACATATTAAAAGAAGGAAAAAAAATGTTTCCTCTACAAGCTTAACCATGATCTATGTTTATTGATGGCTCAGGAATCCTGGTACTGTCAGGGAGACTTTTCGCTTTATTACCCTACTTTCTCTCCCCATTACACACACTTGTACACCATACCTTTCAACATCTTAGAGCAAGAATCTGGACAAAACCATATATAATAGTAGGACAAAGTCCCAAAAATAGGGACATTTTTTAGATATTGCTCTTACAGACTTAGAAAGTTGATAGAACAACAGGTTTTGCATTAGCATGAATTTTATGAAGGGTATGAAGTCTAAAACTCAAATGTCTGTGATTATTTTCCAACTTCAATCTTTAATGATTTACCACTGATTTGCAAGAAAACAATTTTATGAAAAATGGACCAAAACTATGAGGTGGAAATCTGTACAGTTGATAGTGTGCACATGTAATGTGGAATGTTGATATAATTCCTTCTTATTTGTGACTTAGCCACGGTTACCATTTCCGTGAGACAATGTCCTCCAGTACATTTCCAGCATTTCATGGAAATCTACTGTGAAGTGCATTTGAAAGAACACCCTCTCCCCAGAATTAGGCGCACCCATCTTCCCATGTCAGTGTCTTAGACTCCTGAGCAGTTAACTGCACCTGTGTTGCCTGGACTGTAGTCAGGGCAACCTTGGCCAGAGTCAGGGCATTATACTTCTGCTCCATGATGCTGCCTTTTCCATGCATATTTCTGTTCAGTTTCATCCAACATCCCTTACAATACAGAAAAACTGAATACAAATTTGTCACTAATAAAGAGAAGCAAACAAGATACAATATTATTGTGCAACAAATATCATACACTTTAAAGTAAAAAAAAAATTAGTAACCATTATGTCAGTGGGGATATACTTAACAGTTGTTAATGTCAGTTCCTCTGCATATCTTCATGTTACTCGATCTTTCTTAAAGTGAAAAAACAAAACATTTGTTTTTGTTATTTTTAAATACCATACTGTTGATGCTGCATTATAATATAGCTTGATAATGAAGATGAGCCCCTGGATTCATTAAACTCCATGCAGGAATAGTGCTGTTCCTGCATGGAGTGGATCATGGCCATGTAGAACAGCAGCCCACTGTGCATATTAATGAGGGTGCTCTGCTGTATTTTCTACATGGACATGAGCCAAGTATGAGTACAGGGAGTATGTCCAAGTATTGCTCACACAGAACACATGCCCCCTGCACTCTAGAATTGCCGTACAGCAATTCTAAAGCAAGTAACAGTGTCTGTGGACACTGTTATCACAAGATAACAGCATCCACAGACAAAATATATAAGCACAGCCCCCCACAACATAGCTCTCAACTGGCCAGATGTTCACAGAATGTCCAGAGTTTTCCCTTATATTTTTGTCCTTTCCCTCATAAAATTTCCTCTCATCTGGCAAATCATTGTGATGATTTAAGGATCAAAGTCACTAAATAGTGAGATACATTTGAGTTGCATAACTTATATCCTTCAAAAAATGTCTGCTAACACAAATTGATTTATTCTAGCAGCCTTCTAAGTTTATAAGAGTAATGTTACACATTCTTTTTTTTCCATCCTCAATAAAGTTTAAGCGTAGCTGAGTGGGTGTGCGTATCGCGCAGCTATGCATAGCATAGCTTAAACATTCAAAGGAGCTAAATAGAACTATACAGCCTAGGTAATCAAAGTGAAATAGCATAGTGGTTAAAGCTTTTGCTTAGCATGCAGTCATTCAATGTTTCTTGCCCCAATGCAGGCCATTCATTTTTATTTGTGAAACAGCACTAAAAGTATATGTTGCTAGAAATAGGTAGTGAATAATATATATTTGTTAACCAGGGTAGTGTAGCATGTCCAAATTTGAGGTGTCAATGTAGTACAGATGTGAAACCCCCATGTAAACACAAGTGTCTTATATAGTATAGCCACAAAAGAATGTAATGAAAGCACATAAAATAATAATAATAATAATAATAATAATAATAATAATAATAATAATAATAATAATGATGATAATAATAATTAATAATAATACTGATAATAATGATAGTACATAAAATGAAAGCTGAACAATGCTAAATTGTGCTCAGCTGTGCTTAGCTGGAGTAAGCATTACTTACATTTCTATGCTTAGTAATAATCAGTGTAGCTAAGTGGATTTGCACACTGGTAAGCAGTGCTTAGCATCTACCCCTTTAAGCAATGCTTATTTTTTCTAAGCGGGTTTACCTGTTGCATAGCTTAGCTCAGCATATTCAAAACCATCCAATCATGGCAAAGGGTGGGAAATCAGCCCTATTTAAACCTTGCAGACAGGAATACAGCTCATAACCAGTTGTAGCTCCCCACTGCAGGTACTATGGCTGGTATTAGTGAAGGTGTGTGCTTTTGGGCACAGCCCTGGTGCATTCAGGAGTCCAGGGTCATGGCTGAACTCCAAGTAGAAAACCATGATGGGAGACTGCTGCAGGACCAGTACCAGGGCTCCCAATACAAAGTGGAGGCCTGGGACCATCTAGCATGTGACCTAACCAGTGCCATTGGCATCCCTTGGACTGGTGGGCAGGTCTGGCACCACTTTGTTGACTTGAAGTGGAGGAAGAGGGAGTTCTTGGACAGGTGGGTCCAAGATACATGGGTGGGAAATGTTCTAACTGTGTGTAAGTGTCAGTATCAATAAGTGTTTTTCAAAGTCAAGCCTGTGTATGTGATGGATATCTATGCATAAATGTTTCTCTATCTCCTGTACAGCTGCAGATGAGAGGGACATGAACAGCCCATGCCAGCAGGCTGCTAAGGCTGCATCGTGAGGCTGGTGAGTACAAATCTAGCTTATAGTATTCATGGCAAATATATAGAAAGGAGTAGAATGTCACCTGTCATTATTTAAAAATGGGTATGGTTTGTACTGAATAAACGAGACATTAGCAGGGTAATAATGATGTACAGGGTATATATCAATAAAAGTGTCAGTATCTGTCAATAAAAGTCAAAACCCCATACTGGCCGTGTTTACTTTGGTATGTAGTGGTATGAACTGAAATGTGTAGAGTTTCTGCACAGCAACTATAGCTCTGAAAGCATGAAATAATCAAGGCTCATCTCAAAAAGATTATAGAGTTGTAAAACAGGAGATTAACTATATGAAAAGTTCCATGCACCAAGATCTGATACCTGAATAGTAATGTTGTGTTAACCAGTGTTTTCCAGACTGTGATATGTCAAAGCATGAATACACAGCATAAGAAGTATCTGCCATGCAGGAATGTCAGAATCCCAAGGTCAGATTATACAACCAAGAGAGTATTTGGAAGAAAATAGTCAAATGAGAGGCAGCGGTTTCTCAAGAGCTCATTCTGATGAAAAACAAACTTTGTTCTATATTATGCACAAACAGGCACGGTTTAAATCCCAGGAGTGGTAGTAAGCTGTATGCGTATTTTCACTCAGGAATATACGAATATGTGTAGAAACAGTCAGGTAGTGTTAATAGAAATTTCCTCTACAGGTCTGCCATTTAAGAAAAGGTATACATTAGCTGTAAGAGGGCTGTAATTATACACTGTGTACAACACCCACTGTCCAAGCCCAAGGCTGCAAATGACAATAAGATAAGCACATACACCAATTAGTCTCCTCCAAGAAATGTCCCTCAAGTGTCACTCTGTCACAGCTAGTGGTCACTGCTGCCCACACTCAGGATGACCAATATAAATCATGGTAGAGTATGGCAGTAGCACACACACACACACACACACACACACACACACACTATGAGTGCACATATGTAACCCTGACAATGTGAATCTGGGTAGAAACAGTCAGGTAGTGTTGACAGAAATTTCTTTCACAGAATTGCCAGGTAAGAAAGTGTATAAATTAGCTGTAAGAAGGCTGTACCTATAAACTGTGTACAACACCCACTGTCCAACCACAAGGCTGCAAATGACAGCAAG
The DNA here is from genome assembly GCF_019279795.1 of Protopterus annectens. Lineage (NCBI taxonomy): Eukaryota > Metazoa > Chordata > Ceratodontiformes > Protopteridae > Protopterus > Protopterus annectens. The sequence continues at coordinate 223,575,095 of NC_056730.1, read as the reverse complement.
ATAAGTACATACACCAAGTAGTCTGCACCATAAAATGTCCTCAAGTGTCATGCTGTCACAGCTAGTGGTCACTGCCACCCACACTCAGGGTGACCGATATAAATCATGGCAGTAGCATACACACACACACACACACACACACACACACACACACACACACACACACACACACACACACACACACACACACACTATGAGTGTACATATGTAACCCTGACAATGTGAATATGGGTAGAAAGAGTCAGGTAGTGTTAACAGAAACATCCTCCACAGGTCTGCTAGATAAGAAAAGGTATAAACTAGCTGTAAGAAGGTTGTAATTATACACTTTGTATAAACATACCACTGCCCAACCCAAGGTCATAGGGTGATGTAAAGTGAGGTAATACCTGGAGAGTAATGATTAGAGCAATGATCATTAAAGTTGTGAGCAATTGAAGCCTATACAGTTGTTAATTGACATTTCTCCCTTTCCATCACCCTATCTGCACCAATAATCTAAACACATAAATCAAAGGGTATGTTTTTCACCAAACTTACTGTTGGGACATGTGTCCTATTGTTCTACAAATATTTAAATGTTTGACTATTAATGTTCCCTATTCAAATACTATCATTGGTGGCCTGTTGGTATCAATGTAACCTGCATGCCGTTATAATGCCCGCTGCGGTTCCATGTATGCATGTGCTCTATTTGCTATGCAACTGTTCCAAATCTGGTGTTTTGGGTTAATGGGAATCCCTATGCATGCTGTTATAACTAATCCTGGAATGTGTTTTTTATGACTAACCAACACATGTTATAAAACTGCAACACAATAGCACGTCTGGGAAGGCTGATACCAGTGTATCCACCTGTCCTACCTCAACTGGCTGTGGCACTGGGCCCCAGCATGTCTGGGACCCAACCCCAGACCTCCTCGTCTGCTGGTCCTGCGCCACCTTTGGGTGGAACTGCCTCAGGGGATGGGGCCCATCCACCCCCAGCACAGACAGGACACTGTCACCCATCATCAGGTCCAGGAATTGGTGTGTAGCAATCTTCTAAAGGAGGTTGGAGATATGCTATGCCAGCTTGAGGGCCACATAGCACATCTTGAGGGTCAGCCTGCCCCTCCTGCACAGCACCCAGCACAGCCAACTTTGGGGCCATGAAAGTGCAGTGGTGACTGTCCATGGGTGGGAACCTCAGTCCCACTGTATCAATTTGGGGCTCGTGGGCATCCAATTCCCAACCACCCTCCCCGTCCAAGGTGTTTACCCAACACTATGTGTCATATACCACCCCTGTCTGCTGTCTTGTCTGTCTTGTCTGTCTTCCTTCCCAACTGACCTCCCCAAATATACCTACTATCCTTCCCCAACATCCCACTCTAACCCTATAAAAAAAGGGCAATCTGTTCCCACAAAAAAATGTCACCCCATACATAGCTGTCCATTTCAAACACGTGTCCACTGGACACATGTAATTTGGTCTAATTGGCTTAACAACACATTACTGTAGTCCCCACCCCTCTCTCAGGGGTTTGAGTGTCCAAATTTACCTCCAAATTCTGTATAAATGCACAGCTGTTGCTGTAGAAGAAATGGACAGCTATGGACTTTCCCTACACCCATCCTGCACATCTCTAGCTATCTTTCATATTGTTTTTCCCTCGGCATGCCTCCTTTTTTACCACTTTCCTATCACCCCTTTTTTCTTTTCTTTTAAAGAAATTAGCACGGGGAAAAGCGAGAGTAAGCAGTAGTAAGTGAGAGTAAGCATTTTTGCGTGGTGCTAAGCAAGGTTAACTCAGATTAAACACTTCTATGGCTATGTGTTAGCATAGTTCACAATAACTTAGCATCGCTTACTGCCGCACAAATCTGTGCAAACCCGCTTACAAATGCTTAAAAGTGCCTTAATCACTCTGCATCCAACAGCCCTTGTTCTGCCCATCAACAAAATAATCAGCCATTGCAGGTCTAAGCTTGTTTCCTGCCTTTCCTATAAGTTGTCTAGTCCAGATACAGATTTGCTGTATCCGGGACTGTTTGCAAGCTTCTGAGCCCCCAAGCCTTTCTGTGTTGGAGGGAAGCCTTCTATCTTAATTTTGTTTCTTAGAACTAGCCAGTTTTCTAGATTCAGCACTCAAATCTGTTTCTTTGAGCTCAGCACTTGTTCAGAACTCATTATAAACACTAAATAAGCTACAAATTACTACTGCACTCAACTTTCCTCACTTGTCTAAAGAAAAACAGTTTTTAGTACTTAATAAATAAGCACCTATCCAGGCATGTCTAAGGGTCAGCTCCCGGTGTTTTCTCCTGTATACCTGATGAATCTGGGCATCTTGGGGCAATGCAGCAATTGCCTCATGTACACAGATAACCCTCTCCTCCTACCACCCAACATTACAACCTGTGAGAAATGCACTTATATAACCAAACTGGAAGCAAAGCTCTCTTCACCCAAGACTGGACTAGACAGTCAAGAGGAGAAGGTAAACACTTGCACCACACCACATTCATCACATAGTCCCTCAAAACCTACACCACCAAAACACACACATAGAAACACAAAACACACACCTACATTCATGGAGGCTCTCAAAAAAATCATCCCAAGCAACAGGGACCTCCAAAGCAGAAACGCATGCAACCTCCACCCCCCAACATAACCCAAATGACACATAGCCCACAAACTCAGTGTGCCACTCAATCACAGCCCATAAGGCATAACAACATACATAACACTCTAGTCATAGGTGACTCTATAGTCAGGCACACTGATATTCCACTCACCAGGTTAAACAAGGAGAAAGTCATTGTCAGCTGCCTGTTGGGTGCCAAGATCTGCCACATAATGCATGCACTCACGTCACTCCACAGCAAGTATAAATATGACTCTGTTATTGTCCATGTTGGTGTGAATGACCTGAGATGTACCTCTCTGGACTACATGAAAAGAGACATGGAGGAGCTTTCTGATCTTGTAGCACAGGCAGGTATGACCCTAGCCCTGAGTAGCATCCTGCCATCACCCAGAATTATACCACAGTACAAGGACAAAATGATTGACTTCAACAATTGGCTAAGCTTCTGGTGTCATTCTAAGGGGATCCAGTATCTGTCTGCCTGGGATAACTTGATTGACAAACCACGATGCTTTGCCAGTGATGGCATGCATCTGTCGCCATTGGGATTCCAGATACTGGCTAAGGCTCTTGCCACCTCTATAGTGACTTTTTTTAGGCAAGATTCAAATGACAAATTCACCACCGTAACAGGTACAAGCAAGCAAAATCTTAGGGTAATGCTACTTAATGCTAGAGGTCTAAACCTCAAAATGCACTCACTCGAAGCACTCCTTAAAATGGAGAACATCGACATCTATGCAGTGACAAAGACCTGGTTCAAGGCTCCAGAGAGCACCCATGCATTACCAGGCTATAATTCATACCATACCTTTCGGCCACCTAACTTTGACGGAAGCACTAAAGGTGGAGGCGTGTCCATATTCATTAAGGATATCCACACCTCCAAGCTAGTTGCTCAGCATAATGCATCTAAGATTATCCAAGTGCAACTAACTCTCAGCAAGACCGCAATGCAAATTGTAGCTTGCTACAGATCCCCACCATGCCCCAGGATTCCCACTCCTCATTTCTTGATACACTGGAAAATATTAGGGTGATTTCAATTACCCCACCATTAACTGGGAAAACTACTCATGTACCAACTCTTGTGATCAACGTTTCTGGAATTCATAAATTCCAATGCCTTGGATCAACTTATCCACACCCTCAACAGGTGCAGCAATACCCTAGACCTGGTCATTACCATCATGGGCAACTGGTGTTCCACACCAGAGGTCAATTCCTCATTGGTCAGATCTGACCACAAGCAAATCACCCTAGACATCCACATCCCAGCCCCAACCCCCATTAGGGAAACCACCATAAAACATTTGTCCAAAGCCAACTTCACGCGTCTTAAGACAGAAGTGGCAAACTTCACGACACCCATGCTGATGGACAATAGAGATACGACTGCTGAATCGTATACAATTGCACTTTATAAGCACTTACATGAGTGCATGTATTGTGCAATCCCTAACAGAACCAAGATGCAATACTCCAAAAAAAGGAAGCCAATCTGGTGGTCCCCTGCTTTAAACAAACTCTACAACTTCTGAAAGAAACTGTTGCAAAAAAGGGTAAAATCCCATGATTGGAGGAACTCCGTGGTCAGCCTCAGTAAGAAGCTGATATCCCTCATAAAATCCTACAAAGCTAGTTACGAAAACAAAATCGCCACTGATTCTAAAGACAACATCAAAGCATTCTATAGCTATGTCAAGAATCTCAATGTCAACACTAAGATCTGTTCTGAGTTACAGCACAATAGCACTAAATATACAGAACCAACTGATATTGCGAACATCCTGGCAGAAAGGTTCTGTGCTAACTTTACCCCTCTCTCATCCCCTAAAGGGCCCATCTCTATACCGGAAGAATGCAAAGTACCTGTAATCATTGCTGCACAGGTAAAAAACACACTCTCCAAAGCCAAGAACACAGCATCCATGGGACCTGACAACATCCCAGGCTGCATTCTACATGAACTACAAAACGAACTGGCACCCCACCTAAGTACCATGTTCAATCATAGCCTCACCTCAGGCTTTGTGCCCACTGAATGGTGCACAGCAATGGTTATCCAACTCCACAAGGTGGGAGCCACCACGGACCTTGGGAACTACCGCCCCATTGGCCTGATGAACCTGGTCTGCAAGGCTATGTTGCATATCATCATGGAACTTATAAACAATGACATTGGTAATCTCCAAACTCTGGACCCTACCCAGTTCATGTTTGTAAAAGGCAGATCATGTCTCCTAAACCTGATAGACTTCTTTGAAGTGGTCACAAATGCTGTAGATGAGGGTAAGGTGGTACACACAGCCTATCTAGATCTCGCCAAGGCTTTCAACACCATCCCCCACTCTGGAATTATAGACAAACTCACTAAACTAGGTATAAATCCCTATGTCACAAGATGGGTTGCCAAATGTCTCACTGACCGAACCCACACTGTGAAAGTAACAGACTTTAAATCCAACTTCAGACCAGTGACAAGTGGAGTATCACAGGGTTCAGTCCTAGGTCCTCTCCTGTTTGGTATCTACTTCTCTGAAGTACAGGCTAACACAGAAGGTCTTTGGCTAACAAAATTCGCAGATGACTGCAAACTAGGAGCCATAATCAAATCTCCTAACGATGTGGACATCCTACAAAAGGGCATCACTGAGACAGATGCCTGGTATCAAAGCCATGGCCTCAAGCTCAATGCCAAAAAGAGCATTGTCATCCCTTTTGGTAAAAACTCTGTACCCGTGAACTACCACATAGGTGGTAGTCTACTTATCACCAAAAGTGTGATAAGAGACCCTGGGACACAGGTGGACAGTAGTCTCTCCTTTGATAATCACATCGCCACAGTAGTCAGGAAATCCTTCTACATGGCACACCTCATCACAAAAGGTTTCTCATCCAGGAAAAAAGAGGTCATTGTTCACCTCTACTCATCACTCATTAGACCCATTATAGAGTATAACGCCCTTTTTGGTATGTACCTCACAAGACATCTACAACAACTGGAAAGGCCACAGAAATACCTCACAAAGAGGATTACTGGCCTCAAACAGATGCCCTACGCAGACTGTCTCAAAAAACTCCAGCTTTACTCTGTTGCATATCGCTTACTCAGAGGCAATCTCTGCCTAACATACAAAGCTATGTCAAACCCAGAGCTGTTGAACATGTTCCACATAAAGAAATCCCAATCCCTTGTCACCACAATAAACAGAAAATGCTGGAGGGGATAGATTCCTATCTCAGAGACTTCCCATACTCTGGAAAAAAAACTACCTATCTATATCAAACAAATCTCCTCATTAGCACTCTTCAAGAAAAATCTTGATGATTGGATGGGAGATAGGAGATTCACCCTGGGGATCACTTCTGTGGCTCTGCTTGACAGGGGCACAGGAAAATAATTTTCTTGTGTGGCAAAAGCCAGGGTACCATTTGGCTAGGATTATATAAGCCCTAGGGCCAATAGCCTAGTACCTACCTATGAACATATGAACCTATGAACACAGGACCCTGTATACCATTGCCACAGCACTGTACCACTAAGCTATCTAAGCTGCAAAAATGTTTGATGCTTTTTCAAACATATCATTCAGTAGAGTCATTCAACAGTAGGGAAAAGATTCAGTAGAATTAGTCAAATTTTGCATATATATATATATATATATATATATATATATATATATATATATTAAAACATAAATACATATATGTAGAGATATGCATATAAAATGTATACATATACACATATAGATATACAGAACAGTAAATAAATACATACAATATATAAATATATTTATACATATATATATATATATATATATATATACATATATATATATATATATATACATATACACACACACACACATATATATATTTGTGTATATATATATATATATATATATATATATATATATATATATATGTATATATATATATATATATACATATATTGGAGTCATAACTCAGATCCAGACTTTAAACTTCTTACTGCAACAAATCTGTCCAACGGCTGTCAAAGTGGGGGTCAATGGGCCCAAACTAGGGTCCTCTTTTAAATATTGCCCTCATCCCTCTCTCTCCAGCAGCAACTGTTCTGCCTTGCAACACAATGATCACTCCTGCCAAGTCTTGAATCCAGGGCCTTCTAAACTAGTCAAACTAATGTACACTATGTGAGCTCTTAAAAATAGTGATGATTTTTCAAACATATCAGTTAGTAGAATCATTCAACAGTAGGGTGGATTCTGTAGAATCAGTCAGGTTTTCTATACATACATGTATATTTTATGGAGATGCATATATGTGGACACATCTATACATAATATATATATATATATATATATATATATATATATATATATAGAGAGAGAGAGAGAGAGAGAGAGAAATCTAAAATATATCTACATATGTGCATACCCATATATATATATATATATATATATATATATATATATATATATATATATATAGGTAAATACAAACACACACACACACACACACACACACACACACACACACACGTATATATCTATATATATATATATATATATATATATATATATATATATATATATATATATGTATATATAGATATATAGATATATATAGAGAGAGAGAGAGAGAGGGAATGAGAGAGAGAGAGATGTGTATAGATGTATACATAAATATATAACAGCTACAAACACATGCAATCTGAGGGTCATGCTGCTGAACACTAGAAGTCTAAATCTCAAAATGCACTCATTCAAAACACTCCTTAAAATGGAGAGCATTGATAGTTGTGCTGTAACAGAGACCTGGTGAAAGGCAGACGAAAGCACCCCTGCCCTACCAGCCTATACCTCATTTCACACCTTTTGGCCCCAGAACTTGGACTGAAGCTCCAAAGTTGGTGGTATTTCCATAGTCATAAAGGATGCACACACCTCCAGACTGGTAGCCCAACCTAACGCATCACAGATACTGTAGGTGTAGCTAACATTGGGTAAGACAGTGATTCAGGTCGTAGCCTGCTATAGGTCCCCAACCTTGTTCCAAGACTCACACTCCATATTCCTAATCACCCTGAAGAATATTAGTGTCCAACCGAACACTCTTATACTGGTTGACTTCAACTACCCCCCATTACTTTGGAAAGCTACTCATGTACCAATTAACTTGCCCAATGTTTCCTGGAATTCCTTAATTCCAATGGCCTAGACCAGCTCATTTCTACACCCACTGCAGGTAGCAACATCACTGACATGGTCATTATTAACATTGGTGACTGTTGCTGTACACCAATAGTCAACACCTTTCTTTGTTAGATCTGACCACAAAGTAATCCCCTTGGAAATTCACATCCCTGCCACACCCCCCCCCCTTGCAAAGGTAACCACCATTCCAAAGCTAACTTTGGCCTCCTAAAAAGAGAAGTGGGTAACCTCATGGCAGCCATGCAAATGGAGACTAGTTGCATGACTGCCAAATCAAACACCAATGCACTATGAATACATGCATGGATTCCACCATACCCAATAGAACCAAGACACTCTCCTCCAAAAAAAGGAATCCAATCTGGTGGTCTCCTGCCATAAAACTCTACAATAGAAGGAGGAAACTGATATGGAAAAAGGATAATTCCAATGATTTAAAAATAATAAACTACATTTTGTGACCATACAACCAATTATAATATATAAATATGAAAAAGTGCACTATCAATAACATAAATAATAATATATACTATGTTAAATACAATACATAATGCCAAATATCTCAAATCATGTAACCATTCCATATATTAAAATCCATACAATGATGTTAAAAAAATGATGTTAAAAATGTTTAAGGTAGCAAAGTGGGTATTGCTTTAAGGTTTAATTAATTAATTAGTATTCATTATCTATTCAATTATTTTGGGTATATATGGCTGGGTTTTAGGTATTTCATTCATTTTAAAGTGTTCTGAGGAAGTCACTTTTTAAGCTAAGGGAAGAAAGTGCTTAACCCGTAGATTTTATTTGTTGAATAAACTTTCTGCATCTACAGTGGTTGTGTTTGTCGTACATGGACTGGCTTTACATTCCTGTAGTGGTTCTCAAATCTATATAATAACTTTCTTTGGAGATATTGCCAATATACTGGCTGACAGATTCAGTGCCAACTTTACTCCTCTCCCCCACTAAGGACCAATTACAATACCAGTACACTGCTAGCCCCCCAGTATTACAGTTGCACAGGTTAAAACACCACTGTCCAAGGCCAAGAATACAGCTTCTATGGTACCTAACAATATCCCTGACTGTGTTCTACATAAACTAGAGAGTGAACTGACACCTCACCTGTGTGCCCTGTTCAATCATAGCCTCACCTCAGGCTTTGTCCCTACCAAATTGTGCACTGCTACAGCCACCCCTCCCACAAAGATGGAGTGACTACAGACCCTGGGAACTATCGCACCATTAGCCTAACAAGTCTGTTATGCAAAGCTATGGAGTGCATCATCATGGACATAATAAACAGGGATATGGGAATCTCCAGACTCAAGATCCCACACAGTTTGGTTTTGTGAAGAGTAGGTCATGCCTGCTCAATCAACCTGGTCGACTTCTTTGAGTCAGTCACCTGAGCTGTGGGTGAAGGCAAGTTGGTTCATACAGCCTACCTTGATCTGGCCAAAGCCTTTGATAACATTCCCCACTCAGGAATCATGCAAAAACTCACAAAGCTAGGCATCACCCCCTATATCACTAGGTGGGT